>NW_027440928.1:0-51752 GCF_031893055.1 Leptodactylus fuscus
TGATCGCTTACTCGGCAACTTGTATGAAGCAGGATTTCTACTTTCCCCTTAGCGCTTCAGTGATCGTGTACTCTTGAGTGTAGCTCGGGCTGAGAATGACGCAGCCATGGGAAAGTTGACAGTTAAGCCTATCTAGTGACAGCCCATCATAGGCTAGCTGGGTGATCTTTCAACTTGTACCATGTCGGAGTTTGATTTTCTCCATAGGGTTTCATTGATCGTGTACTCTTGAGTGTAGCTCGGGCTGAGAAGGTCGCAACCATGGGAAAGTTGACAGTTAAGCCTATCTAGTGACAACCCATCATAGGCTAGCTGGGTGATCTTGCAACTTGTATCATGCCGGAGTTTGATTTTCACCATAGGGTTTCATTGATCGCTTACTCGGCAACTTGTATGAAGCAGGATTTCTACTTTCCCCTTAGCGCTTCATTGATCGTGTACTCTTGAGTGTAGCTCGGGCTGAGAATGACGCAGCCATGGGAAAGTTGACAGTTTAGCCTATCTAGTGACAACCCATCATAGGCTAGCTGGGTGATCTTGCAACTTGTACCATGTCGGAGTTTGATTTTCCCCTTAGGGTTTCATTGATCGTGTACTCTTGAGTGTTGCTCAGGCTGAGAAGGTCGCAGCCATGGGAAAGTTGACAGTTTAGCCTATCTAGTGACAACCCATCATAGGCTAGCTGGGTGATCTTGCAACTTGTACCATGTCGGAGTTTGATTTTCCCCATAGGGTTTCATTGATCGTGTACTCTTGAGTGTAGCTCGGGCTGAGAAGGTCGCAGCCATGGGAAAGTTGACAGTTAAGCCTATCTAGTGACAACCCATCATAGGCTAGCTGGGTGATCTTGCAACTTGTATCATGCCGGAGTTTGATTTTCACCATAGGGTTTCATTGATCGCTTACTCGGCAACTTGTATGAAGCAGGATTTCTACTTTCCCCTTAGCGCTTCATTGATCGTGTACTCTTGAGTGTAGCTCGGGCTGAGAAGGTCGCAGCCATGGGAAAGTTGACAGTTAAGCCTATCTAGTGACAACCCATCATAGGCTAGCTGGGTGATCTTGCAACTTGTACAATGTCGGAGTTTGATTTTCCCCATAGGGTTTCATTGGTCGTGTACTCTTGACTGTAGCTCGGGCTGAGAAGGTCGCAACCATGGGAAAGTTGACAGTTAAGCCTATCTAGTGACAACCCATCATAGGCTAGCTGGGTGATCTTGCAACTTGTATCATGCCGGAGTTTGATTTTCACCATAGGGTTTCATTGATCGCTTACTCGGCAACTTGTATGAAGCAGGATTTCTACTTTCCCCTTAGCGCTTCAGTGATCGTGTACTCTTGAGTGTAGCTCGGGCTGAGAATGACGCAGCCATGGGAAAGTTGACAGTTAAGCCTATCTAGTGACAGCCCATCATAGGCTAGCTGGGTGATCTTGCAACTTGTACCATGTCGGAGTTTGATTTTCCCCATAGGGTTTCATTGATCGTGTACTCTTGAGTGTAGCTCAGGCTGAGAAGGTCGCAGCCATGGGAAAGTTGACAGTTTAGCCTATCTAGTGACAACCCATCATAGGCTAGCTGGGTGATCTTTCAACTTGTACCATGTCGGAGTTTGATTTTCCCCATAGGGTTTCATTGATCGTGTACTCTTGAGTGTAGCTCGGGCTGAGAAGGTCGCAACCATGGGAAAGTTGACAGTTAAGCCTATCTAGTGACAACCCATCATAGGCTAGCTGGGTGATCTTGCAACTTGTATCATGCCGGAGTTTGATTTTCACCATAGGGTTTCATTGATCGCTTACTCGGCAACTTGTATGAAGCAGGATTTCTACTTTCCCCTCAGCGCCTCAGTGATCGTGTACTCTTGAGTGTAGCTCGGGCTGAGAATGACGCAGCCATGGGAAAGTTGACAGTTAAGCCTATCTAGTGACAGCCCATCATAGGCTAGCTGGGTGATCTTGCAACTTGTACCATGTCGGAGTTTGATTTTCCCCATAGGGTTTCATTGATCGTGTACTCTTGAGTGTAGCTCGGGCTGAGAAGGTCGCAGCCATGGGAAAGTTGACAGTTAAGCCTATCTAGTGACAACCCATCATAGGCTAGCTGGGTGATCTTGCAACTTGTATCATGCCGGAGTTTGATTTTCACCATAGGGTTTCATTGATCGCTTACTCGGCAACTTGTATGAAGCAGGATTTCTACTTTCCCCTTATCGCTTCATTGATCGTGTACTCTTGAGTGTAGCTCGGGCTGAGAATGACGCAGCCATGGGAAAGTTGACAGTTAAGCCTATCTAGTGACAGCCCATCATAGGCTAGCTGGGTGATCTTGCAACTTGTACCATGTCGGAGTTTGATTTTCCCCATAGGGTTTCATTGATCGTGTACTCTTGAGTGTAGCTCAGGCTGAGAAGGTCGCAGCCATGGGAAAGTTGACAGTTTAGCCTATCTAGTGACAACCCATCATAGGCTAGCTGGGTGATCTTGCAACTTGTACCATGTCGGAGTTTGATTTTCCCCATAGGGTTTCATTGATCGTGTACTCTTGAGTGTAGCTCGGGCTGAGAAGGTCGCAGCCATGGGAAAGTTGACAGTTAAGCCTATCTAGTGACAACCCATCATAGGCTAGCTGGGTGATCTTGCAACTTGTATCATGCCGGAGTTTGATTTTCACCATAGGGTTTCATTGATCGCTTACTCGGCAACTTGTATGAAGCAGGATTTCTACTTTCCCCTTAGCGCTTCATTGATCGTGTACTCTTGAGTGTAGCTCGGGCTGAGAAGGTCGCAGCCATGGGAAAGTTGACAGTTAAGCCTATCTAGTGACAACCCATCATAGGCTAGCTGGGTGATCTTGCAACTTGTACAATGTCGGAGTTTAATTTTCCCCATAGGGTTTCATTGATCGTGTACTCTTGAGTGTAGCTTGGGCTGAGAATGACGCAGCCATGGGAAAGTTGACAGTTAAGCCTATCTAGTGACAGCCCATCATAGGCTAGCTGGGTGATCTTGCAACTTGTACCATGTCGGAGTTTGATTTTCCCCATAGGGTTTCATTGATCGTGTACTCTTGAGTGTAGCTCGGGCTGAGAAGGTCGCAACCATGGGAAAGTTGACAGTTAAGCCTATCTAGTGACATCCCATCATAGGCTAGCTGGGTGATCTTGCAACTTGTATCATGCCGGAGTTTGATTTTCACCATAGGGTTTCATTGATCGCTTACTCGGCAACTTGTATGAAGCAGGATTTCTACTTTCCCCTTAGCGCTTCATTGATCGTGTACTCTTGAGTGTAGCTCGGGCTGAGAATGACGCAGCCATGGGAAAGTTGACAGTTAAACCTATCTAGTGACAGCCCATCATAGGCTAGCTGGGTGATCTTGCAACTTGTACCATGTCGGAGTTTGATTTTCCCCATAGGGTTTCATTGATCGTGTACTCTTGAGTGTAGCTCAGGCTGAGAAGGTCGCAGCCATGGGAAAGTTGACAGTTTAGCCTATCTAGTGACAACCCATCATAGGCTAGCTGGGTGATCTTGCAACTTGTACCATGTCGGAGTTTGATTTTCCCCATAGGGTTTCATTGATCGTGTACTCTTGAGTGTAGCTCGGGCTGAGAAGGTCGCAGCCATGGGAACGTTGACAGTTAAGCCTATCTAGTGACAACCCATCATAGGCTAGCTGGGTGATCTTGCAACTTGTATCATGCCGGAGTTTGATTTTCACCATAGGGTTTCATTGATCGCTTACTCGGCAACTTGTATGAAGCAGGATTTCTACTTTCCCCTTAGCGCTTCATTGATCGTGTACTCTTGAGTGTAGCTCGGGCTGAGAAGGTCGCAGCCATGGGAAAGTTGACAGTTTAGCCTATCTAGTGACAACCCATCATAGGCTAGCTGGGTGATCTTTCAACTTGTACCATGTCGGAGTTTGATTTTCCCCATAGGGGTTTCATTGATCGTGTACTCTTGACTGTAGCTCGGGCTGAGAAGGTCGCAACCATGGGAAAGTTGACAGTTAAGCCTATCTAGTGACAACCCATCATAGGCTAGCTGGGTGATCTTGCAACTTGTATCATGCCGGAGTTTGATTTTCACCATAGGGTTTCATTGATCGCTTACTCGGCAACTTGTATGAAGCAGGATTTCTACTTTCCCCTTAGCGCTTCATTGATCGTGTACTCTTGAGTGTAGCTCAGGCTGAGAAGGTCGCAGCCATGGGAAAGTTGACAGTTTAGCCTATCTAGTGACAACCCATCATAGGCTAGCTGGGTGATCTTGCAACTTGTACCATGTCGGAGTTTGATTTTCCCCATAGGGTTTCATTGATCGTGTACTCTTGAGTGTAGCTCGGGCTGAGAAGGTCGCAGCCATGGGAAAGTTGACAGTTAAGCCTATCTAGTGACAACCCATCATAGGCTAGCTGGGTGATTTTGCAACTTGTATCATGCGGGAGTTTGATTTTCACCATAGGGTTTCATTGATCGCTTACTCGGCAACTTGTATGAAGCAGGATTTCTACTTTCCCCTTAGCGCTTCATTGATCGTGTACTCTTGAGTGTAGCTCAGGCTGAGAAGGTCGCAGCCATGGGAAAGTTGACAGTTTAGCCTATCTAGTGACAACCCATCATAGGCTAGCTGGGTGATCTTGCAACTTGTATCATGCCGGAGTTTGATTTTCACCATAGGGTTTCATTGATCGTGTACTCTTGACTGTAGCTCGGGCTGAGAAGGTCGCAACCATGGGAAAGTTGACAGTTAAGCCTATCTAGTGACAACCCATCATAGGCTAGCTGGGTGATCTTGCAACTTGTATCATGCCGGAGTTTGATTTTCACCATAGGGTTTCATTGATCGCTTACTCGGCAACTTGTATGAAGCAGGATTTCTACTTTCCCCTTAGCGCTTCAGTGATCGTGTACTCTTGAGTGTAGCTCGGGCTGAGAATGACGCAGCCATGGGAAAGTTGACAGTTAAGCCTATCTAGTGACAGCCCATCATAGGCTAGCTGGGTGATCTTTCAACTTGTACCATGTCGGAGTTTGATTTTCTCCATAGGGTTTCATTGATCGTGTACTCTTGAGTGTAGCTCGGGCTGAGAAGGTCGCAACCATGGGAAAGTTGACAGTTAAGCCTATCTAGTGACAAACCCATCATAGGCTAGCTGGGTGATCTTGCAACTTGTATCATGCCGGAGTTTGATTTTCACCATAGGGTTTCATTGATCGCTTACTCGGCAACTTGTATGAAGCAGGATTTCTACTTTCCCCTTAGCGCTTCATTGATCGTGTACTCTTGAGTGTAGCTCGGGCTGAGAATGACGCAGCCATGGGAAAGTTGACAGTTTAGCCTATCTAGTGACAACCCATCATAGGCTAGCTGGGTGATCTTGCAACTTGTACCATGTCGGAGTTTAATTTTCCCCTTAGGGTTTCATTGATCGTGTACTCTTGAGTGTTGCTCAGGCTGAGAAGGTCGCAGCCATGGGAAAGTTGACAGTTTAGCCTATCTAGTGACAACCCATCATAGGCTAGCTGGGTGATCTTGCAACTTGTACCATGTCGGAGTTTGATTTTCCCCATAGGGTTTCATTGATCGTGTACTCTTGAGTGTAGCTCGGGCTGAGAAGGTCGCAGCCATGGGAAAGTTGACAGTTAAGCCTATCTAGTGACAACCCATCATAGGCTAGCTGGGTGATCTTGCAACTTGTATCATGCCGGAGTTTGATTTTCACCATAGGGTTTCATTGATCGCTTACTCGGCAACTTGTATGAAGCAGGATTTCTACTTTCCCCCTTAGCGCTTCATTGATCGTGTACTCTTGAGTGTAGCTCGGGCTGAGAAGGTCGCAGCCATGGGAAAGTTGACAGTTAAGCCTATCTAGTGACAACCCATCATAGGCTAGCTGGGTGATCTTGCAACTTGTACAATGTCGGAGTTTGATTTTCCCCATAGGGTTTCATTGGTCGTGTACTCTTGACTGTAGCTCGGGCTGAGAAGGTCGCAACCATGGGAAAGTTGACAGTTAAGCCTATCTAGTGACAACCCATCATAGGCTAGCTGGGTGATCTTGCAACTTGTATCATGCCGGAGTTTGATTTTCACCATAGGGTTTCATTGATCGCTTACTCGGCAACTTGTATGAAGCAGGATTTCTACTTTCCCCTTAGCGCTTCAGTGATCGTGTACTCTTGAGTGTAGCTCGGGCTGAGAATGACGCAGCCATGGGAAAGTTGACAGTTAAGCCTATCTAGTGACAGCCCATCATAGGCTAGCTGGGTGATCTTGCAACTTGTACCATGTCGGAGTTTGATTTTCCCCATAGGGTTTCATTGATCGTGTACTCTTGAGTGTAGCTCAGGCTGAGAAGGTCGCAGCCATGGGAAAGTTGACAGTTTAGCCTATCTAGTGACAACCCATCATAGGCTAGCTGGGTGATCTTTCAACTTGTACCATGTCGGAGTTTGATTTTCCCCATAGGGTTTCATTGATCGTGTACTCTTGAGTGTAGCTCGGGCTGAGAAGGTCGCAACCATGGGAAAGTTGACAGTTAAGCCTATCTAGTGACAACCCATCATAGGCTAGCTGGGTGATCTTGCAACTTGTATCATGCCGGAGTTTGATTTTCACCATAGGGTTTCATTGATCGCTTACTCGGCAACTTGTATGAAGCAGGATTTCTACTTTCCCCCTCAGCGCCTCAGTGATCGTGTACTCTTGAGTGTAGCTCGGGCTGAGAATGACGCAGCCATGGGAAAGTTGACAGTTAAGCCTATCTAGTGACAGCCCATCATAGGCTAGCTGGGTGATCTTGCAACTTGTACCATGTCGGAGTTTGATTTTTCCCCATAGGGTTTCATTGATCGTGTACTCTTGAGTGTAGCTCGGGCTGAGAAGGTCGCAGCCATGGGAAAGTTGACAGTTAAGCCTATCTAGTGACAACCCATCATAGGCTAGCTGGGTGATCTTGCAACTTGTATCATGCCGGAGTTTGATTTTCACCATAGGGTTTCATTGATCGCTTACTCGGCAACTTGTATGAAGCAGGATTTCTACTTTCCCCTTAGCGCTTCATTGATCGTGTACTCTTGAGTGTAGCTCGGGCTGAGAATGACGCAGCCATGGGAAAGTTGACAGTTAAGCCTATCTAGTGACAGCCCATCATAGGCTAGCTGGGTGATCTTGCAACTTGTACAATGTCGGAGTTTGATTTTCCCCATAGGGTTTCATTGATCGTGTACTCTTGAGTGTAGCTCAGGCTGAGAAGGTCGCAGCCATGGGAAAGTTGACAGTTTAGCCTATCTAGTGACAACCCATCATAGGCTAGCTGGGTGATCTTTCAACTTGTACCATGTCGGAGTTTGATTTTCCCCATAGGGTTTCATTGATCGTGTACTCTTGACTGTAGCTCGGGCTGAGAAGGTCGCAACCATGGGAATGTTGACAGTTAAGCCTATCTAGTGACAACCCATCATAGGCTAGCTGGGTGATCTTGCAACTTGTATCATGCCGGAGTTTGATTTTCACCATAGGGTTTCATTGATCGCTTACTCGGCAACTTGTATGAAGCAGGATTTCTACTTTCCCCTTAGCGCTTCAGTGATCGTGTACTCTTGAGTGTAGCTCGGGCTGAGAATGACGCAGCCATGGGAAAGTTGACAGTTAAGCCTATCTAGTGACAGCCCATCATAGGCTAGCTGGGTGATCTTGCAACTTGTACCATGTCGGAGTTTGATTTTCCCCCATAGGGTTTCATTGATCGTGTACTCTTGAGTGTAGCTCAGGCTGAGAAGGTCGCAGCCATGGGAAAGTTGACAGTTTAGCCTATCTAGTGACAACCCATCATAGGCTAGCTGGGTGATCTTTCAACTTGTACCATGTCGGAGTTTGATTTTCCCCATAGGGTTTCATTGATCGTGTACTCTTGAGTGTAGCTCGGGCTGAGAAGGTCGCAACCATGGGAAAGTTGACAGTTAAGCCTATCTAGTGACAACCCATCATAGGCTAGCTGGGTGATCTTGCAACTTGTATCATGCCGGAGTTTGATTTTCACCATAGGGTTTCATTGATCGCTTACTCGGCAACTTGTATGAAGCAGGATTTCTACTTTCCCCTTAGCGCTTCATTGATCGTGTACTCTTGAGTGTAGCTCGGGCTGAGAATGACGCAGCCATGGGAAAGTTGACAGTTAAGCCTATCTAGTGACAGCCCATCATAGGCTAGCTGGGTGATCTTGCAACTTGTACCATGTCGGAGTTTGATTTTCCCCATAGGGTTTCATTGATCGTGTACTCTTGAGTGTAGCTCAGGCTGAGAAGGTCGCAGCCATGGGAAAGTTGACAGTTTAGCCTATCTAGTGACAACCCATCATAGGCTAGCTGGGTGATCTTGCAACTTGTACCATGTCGGAGTTTGATTTTCCCCCATAGGGTTTCATTGATCGTGTACTCTTGAGTGTAGCTCGGGCTGAGAAGGTCGCAGCCATGGGAAAGTTGACAGTTAAGCCTATCTAGTGACAACCCATCATAGGCTAGCTGGGTGATCTTGCAACTTGTATCATGCCGGAGTTTGATTTTCACCATAGGGTTTCATTGATCGCTTACTCGGCAACTTGTATGAAGCAGGATTTCTACTTTCCCCTTAGCGTTTCATTGATCGTGTACTCTTGAGTGTAGCTCAGGCTGAGAAGGTCGCAGCCATGGGAAAGTTGACAGTTTAGCCTATCTAGTGACAACCCATCATAGGCTAGCTGGGTGATCTTTCAACTTGTACCATGTCGGAGTTTGATTTTCCCCATAGGGTTTTCATTGATCGTGTACTCTTGACTGTAGCTCGGGCTGAGAAGGTCGCAACCATGGGAAAGTTGACAGTTAAGCCTATCTAGTGACAACCCATCATAGGCTAGCTGGGTGATCTTGCAACTTGTATCATGCCGGAGTTTGATTTTCACCATAGGGTTTCATTGATCGCTTACTCGGCAACTTGTATGAAGCAGGATTTCTACTTTCCCCTTAGCGCTTCAGTGATCGTGTACTCTTGAGTGTAGCTCGGGCTGAGAATGACGCAGCCATGGGAAAGTTGACAGTTAAGCCTATCTAGTGACAGCCCATCATAGGCTAGCTGGGTGATCTTGCAACTTGTACCATGTCGGAGTTTGATTTTCCCCATAGGGTTTCATTGATCGTGTACTCTTGAGTGTAGCTCGGGCTGAGAAGGTCGCAGCCATGGGAAAGTTGACAGTTAAGCCTATCTAGTGACAACCCATCATAGGCTAGCTGGGTGATCTTGCAACTTGTATCATGCCGGAGTTTGATTTTCACCATAGGGTTTCATTGATCGCTTACTCGGCAACTTGTAAGAAGCAGGATTTCTACTTTCCCCTTAGCGCTTCATTGATCGTGTACTCTTGAGTGTAGCTCAGGCTGAGAAGGTCGCAGCCATGGGAAAGTTGACAGTTTAGCCTATCTAGTGACAACCCATCATAGGCTAGCTGGGTGATCTTGCAACTTGTATCATGCCGGAGTTTGATTTTCACCATAGGGTTTCATTGATCGTGTACTCTTGACTGTAGCTCGGGCTGAGAAGGTCGCAACCATGGGAAAGTTGACAGTTAAGCCTATCTAGTGACAACCCATCATAGGCTAGCTGGGTGATCTTGCAACTTGTATCATGCCGGAGTTTGATTTTCACCATAGGGTTTCATTGATCGCTTACTCGGCAACTTGTATGAAGCAGGATTTCTACTTTCCCCTTAGCGCTTCAGTGATCGTGTACTCTTGAGTGTAGCTCGGGCTGAGAATGACGCAGCCATGGGAAAGTTGACAGTTAAGCCTATCTAGTGACAGCCCATCATAGGCTAGCTGGGTGATCTTTCAACTTGTACCATGTCGGAGTTTGATTTTCTCCATAGGGTTTCATTGATCGTGTACTCTTGAGTGTAGCTCGGGCTGAGAAGGTCGCAACCATGGGAAAGTTGACAGTTAAGCCTATCTAGTGACAACCCATCATAGGCTAGCTGGGTGATCTTGCAACTTGTATCATGCCGGAGTTTGATTTTCACCATAGGGTTTCATTGATCGCTTACTCGGCAACTTGTATGAAGCAGGATTTCTACTTTCCCCTTAGCGCTTCATTGATCGTGTACTCTTGAGTGTAGCTCGGGCTGAGAATGACGCAGCCATGGGAAAGTTGACAGTTTAGCCTATCTAGTGACAACCCATCATAGGCTAGCTGGGTGATCTTGCAACTTGTACCATGTCGGAGTTTGATTTTCCCCTTAGGGTTTCATTGATCGTGTACTCTTGAGTGTTGCTCAGGCTGAGAAGGTCGCAGCCATGGGAAAGTTGACAGTTTAGCCTATCTAGTGACAACCCATCATAGGCTAGCTGGGTGATCTTGCAACTTGTACCATGTCGGAGTTTGATTTTCCCCATAGGGTTTCATTGATCGTGTACTCTTGAGTGTAGCTCGGGCTGAGAAGGTCGCAGCCATGGGAAAGTTGACAGTTAAGCCTATCTAGTGACAACCCATCATAGGCTAGCTGGGTGATCTTGCAACTTGTATCATGCCGGAGTTTGATTTTCACCATAGGGTTTCATTGATCGCTTACTCGGCAACTTGTATGAAGCAGGATTTCTACTTTCCCCTTAGCGCTTCATTGATCGTGTACTCTTGAGTGTAGCTCGGGCTGAGAAGGTCGCAGCCATGGGAAAGTTGACAGTTAAGCCTATCTAGTGACAACCCATCATAGGCTAGCTGGGTGATCTTGCAACTTGTACAATGTCGGAGTTTGATTTTCCCCATAGGGTTTCATTGGTCGTGTACTCTTGACTGTAGCTCGGGCTGAGAAGGTCGCAACCATGGGAAAGTTGACAGTTAAGCCTATCTAGTGACAACCCATCATAGGCTAGCTGGGTGATCTTGCAACTTGTATCAGTTTGATTTTCACCATAGGGTTTCATTGATCGCTTACTCGGCAACTTGTATGAAGCAGGATTTCTACTTTCCCCTTAGCGCTTCAGTGATCGTGTACTCTTGAGTGTAGCTCGGGCTGAGAATGACGCAGCCATGGGAAAGTTGACAGTTAAGCCTATCTAGTGACAGCCCATCATAGGCTAGCTGGGTGATCTTGCAACTTGTACCATGTCGGAGTTTGATTTTCCCCATAGGGTTTCATTGATCGTGTACTCTTGAGTGTAGCTCAGGCTGAGAAGGTCGCAGCCATGGGAAAGTTGACAGTTTAGCCTATCTAGTGACAACCCATCATAGGCTAGCTGGGTGATCTTTCAACTTGTACCATGTCGGAGTTTGATTTTCCCCATAGGGTTTCATTGATCGTGTACTCTTGAGTGTAGCTCGGGCTGAGAAGGTCGCAACCATGGTAAAGTTGACAGTTAAGCCTATCTAGTGACAACCCATCATAGGCTAGCTGGGTGATCTTGCAACTTGTATCATGCCGGAGTTTGATTTTCACCATAGGGTTTCATTGATCGCTTACTCGGCAACTTGTATGAAGCAGGATTTCTACTTTCCCCTCAGCGCCTCAGTGATCGTGTACTCTTGAGTGTAGCTCGGGCTGAGAATGACGCAGCCATGGGAAAGTTGACAGTTAAGCCTATCTAGTGACAGCCCATCATAGGCTAGCTGGGTGATCTTGCAACTTGTACCATGTCGGAGTTTGATTTTCCCCATAGGGTTTCATTGATCGTGTACTCTTGAGTGTAGCTCGGGCTGAGAAGGTCGCAGCCATGGGAAAGTTGACAGTTAAGCCTATCTAGTGACAACCCATCATAGGCTAGCTGGGTGATCTTGCAACTTGTATCATGCCGGAGTTTGATTTTCACCATAGGGTTTCATTGATCGCTTACTCGGCAACTTGTATGAAGCAGGATTTCTACTTTCCCCTTATCGCTTCATTGATCGTGTACTCTTGAGTGTAGCTCGGGCTGAGAATGACGCAGCCATGGGAAAGTTGACAGTTAAGCCTATCTAGTGACAGCCCATCATAGGCTAGCTGGGTGATCTTGCAACTTGTACCATGTCGGAGTTTGATTTTCCCCATAGGGTTTCATTGATCGTGTACTCTTGAGTGTAGCTCAGGCTGAGAAGGTCGCAGCCATGGGAAAGTTGACAGTTTAGCCTATCTAGTGACAACCCATCATAGGCTAGCTGGGTGATCTTGCAACTTGTACCATGTCGGAGTTTGATTTTCCCCATAGGGTTTCATTGATCGTGTACTCTTGAGTGTAGCTCGGGCTGAGAAGGTCGCAGCCATGGGAAAGTTGACAGTTAAGCCTATCTAGTGACAACCCATCATAGGCTAGCTGGGTGATCTTGCAACTTGTATCATGCCGGAGTTTGATTTTCACCATAGGGTTTCATTGATCGCTTACTCGGCAACTTGTATGAAGCAGGATTTCTACTTTCCCCTTAGCGCTTCATTGATCGTGTACTCTTGAGTGTAGCTCGGGCTGAGAAGGTCGCAGCCATGGGAAAGTTGACAGTTAAGCCTATCTAGTGACAACCCATCATAGGCTAGCTGGGTGATCTTGCAACTTGTACAATGTCGGAGTTTAATTTTCCCCATAGGGTTTCATTGATCGTGTACTCTTGAGTGTAGCTTGGGCTGAGAATGACGCAGCCATGGGAAAGTTGACAGTTAAGCCTATCTAGTGACAGCCCATCATAGGCTAGCTGGGTGATCTTGCAACTTGTACCATGTCGGAGTTTGATTTTCCCCATAGGGTTTCATTGATCGTGTACTCTTGAGTGTAGCTCGGGCTGAGAAGGTCGCAACCATGGGAAAGTTGACAGTTAAGCCTATCTAGTGACATCCCATCATAGGCTAGCTGGGTGATCTTGCAACTTGTATCATGCCGGAGTTTGATTTTCACCATAGGGTTTCATTGATCGCTTACTCGGCAACTTGTATGAAGCAGGATTTCTACTTTCCCCTTAGCGCTTCATTGATCGTGTACTCTTGAGTGTAGCTCGGGCTGAGAATGACGCAGCCATGGGAAAGTTGACAGTTAAACCTATCTAGTGACAGCCCATCATAGGCTAGCTGGGTGATCTTGCAACTTGTACCATGTCGGAGTTTGATTTTCCCCATAGGGTTTCATTGATCGTGTACTCTTGAGTGTAGCTCAGGCTGAGAAGGTCGCAGCCATGGGAAAGTTGACAGTTTAGCCTATCTAGTGACAACCCATCATAGGCTAGCTGGGTGATCTTGCAACTTGTACCATGTCGGAGTTTGATTTTCCCCATAGGGTTTCATTGATCGTGTACTCTTGAGTGTAGCTCGGGCTGAGAAGGTCGCAGCCATGGGAAAGTTGACAGTTAAGCCTATCTAGTGACAACCCATCATAGGCTAGCTGGGTGATCTTGCAACTTGTATCATGCCGGAGTTTGATTTTCACCATAGGGTTTCATTGATCGCTTACTCGGCAACTTGTATGAAGCAGGATTTCTACTTTCCCCTTAGCGCTTCATTGATCGTGTACTCTTGAGTGTAGCTCGGGCTGAGAAGGTCGCAGCCATGGGAAAGTTGACAGTTTAGCCTATCTAGTGACAACCCATCATAGGCTAGCTGGGTGATCTTTCAACTTGTACCATGTCGGAGTTTGATTTTCCCCATAGGGTTTCATTGATCGTGTACTCTTGACTGTAGCTCGGGCTGAGAAGGTCGCAACCATGGGAAAGTTGACAGTTAAGCCTATCTAGTGACAACCCATCATAGGCTAGCTGGGTGATCTTGCAACTTGTATCATGCCGGAGTTTGATTTTCACCATAGGGTTTCATTGATCGCTTACTCGGCAACTTGTATGAAGCAGGATTTCTACTTTCCCCTTAGCGCTTCAGTGATCGTGTACTCTTGACTGTAGCTCGGGCTGAGAAGGTCGCAACCATGGGAAAGTTGACAGTTTAGCCTATCTAGTGACAACCCATCATAGGCTAGCTGGGTGATCTTTCAACTTGTACAATGTCGGAGTTTAATTTTCCCCATAGGGTTTCATTGATCGTGTACTCTTGAGTGTAGCTTGGGCTGAGAATGACGCAGCCATGGGAAAGTTGACAGTTAAGCCTATCTAGTGACAGCCCATCATAGGCTAGCTGGGTGATCTTGCAACTTGTACCATGTCGGGGTTTGATTTTCCCCATAGGGTTTCATTGATCGTGTACTCTTGAGTGTAGCTCGGGCTGAGAAGGTCGCAGCCATGGGAAAGTTGACAGTTAAGCCTATCTAGTGACAACCCATCATAGGCTAGCTGGGTGATCTTGCAACTTGTACCATGTCGGAGTTTGATTTTCCCCATAGGGTTTCATTGATCGTGTACTCTTGAGTGTAGCTCAGGCTGAGAAGGTCGCAGCCATGGGAAAGTTGACAGTTTAGCCTATCTAGTGACAACCCATCATAGGCTAGCTGGGTGATCTTTCAACTTGTACCATGTCGGAGTTTGATTTTCCCCATAGGGTTTCATTGATCGTGTACTCTTGAGTGTAGCTCGGGCTGAGAAGGTCGCAACCATGGGAAAGTTGACAGTTAAGCCTATCTAGTGACAACCCATCATAGGCTAGCTGGGTGATCTTGCAACTTGTATCATGCCGGAGTTTGATTTTCACCATAGGGTTTCATTGATCGCTTACTCGGCAACTTGTATGAAGCAGGATTTCTACTTTCCCCTTAGCGCTTCATTGATCGTGTACTCTTGAGTGTAGCTCGGGCTGAGAATGACGCAGCCATGGGAAAGTTGACAGTTAAGCCTATCTAGTGACAGCCCATCATAGGCTAGCTGGGTGATCTTGCAACTTGTACCATGTCGGAGTTTGATTTTCCCCATAGGGTTTCATTGATCGTGTACTCTTGAGTGTAGCTCAGGCTGAGAAGGTCGCAGCCATGGGAAAGTTGACAGTTTAGCCTATCTAGTGACAACCCATCATAGGCTAGCTGGGTGATCTTGCAACTTGTACCATGTCGGAGTTTGATTTTCCCATAGGGTTTCATTGATCGTGTACTCTTGAGTGTAGCTCGGGCTGAGAAGGTCGCAGCCATGGGAAAGTTGACAGTTAAGCCTATCTAGTGACAACCCATCATAGGCTAGCTGGGTGATCTTGCAACTTGTATCATGCGGGAGTTTGATTTTCACCATAGGGTTTCATTGATCGCTTACTCGGCAACTTGTATGAAGCAGGATTTCTACTTTCCCCTTAGCGTTTCATTGATCGTGTACTCTTGAGTGTAGCTCAGGCTGAGAAGGTCGCAGCCATGGGAAAGTTGACAGTTTAGCCTATCTAGTGACAGCCCATCATAGGCTAGCTGGGTGATCTTTCAACTTGTACCATGTCGGAGTTTGATTTTCCCCATAGGGTTTCATTGATCGTGTACTCTTGACTGTAGCTCGGGCTGAGAAGGTCGCAACCATGGGAAAGTTGACAGTTAAGCCTATCTAGTGACAACCCATCATAGGCTAGCTGGGTGATCTTGCAACTTGTATCATGCCGGAGTTTGATTTTCACCATAGGGTTTCATTGATCGCTTACTCGGCAACTTGTATGAAGCAGGATTTCTACTTTCCCCTTAGCGCTTCAGTGATCGTGTACTCTTGAGTGTAGCTCGGGCTGAGAATGACGCAGCCATGGGAAAGTTGACAGTTAAGCCTATCTAGTGACAGCCCATCATAGGCTAGTTGGGTGATCTTGCAACTTGTACCATGTCGGAGTTTGATTTTCCCCATAGGGTTTCATTGATCGTGTACTCTTGAGTGTAGCTCGGGCTGAGAAGGTCGCAGCCATGGGAAAGTTGACAGTTAAGCCTATCTAGTGACAACCCATCATAGGCTAGCTGGGTGATCTTGCAACTTGTATCATGCCGGAGTTTGATTTTCACCATAGGGTTTCATTGATCGCTTACTCGGCAACTTGTAAGAAGCAGGATTTCTACTTTCCCCTTAGCGCTTCATTGATCGTGTACTCTTGAGTGTAGCTCAGGCTGAGAAGGTCGCAGCCATGGGAAAGTTGACAGTTTAGCCTATCTAGTGACAACCCATCATAGGCTAGCTGGGTGATCTTGCAACTTGTATCATGCCGGAGTTTGATTTTCACCATAGGGTTTCATTGATCGTGTACTCTTGACTGTAGCTCGGGCTGAGAAGGTCGCAACCATGGGAAAGTTGACAGTTAAGCCTATCTAGTGACAACCCATCATAGGCTAGCTGGGTGATCTTGCAACTTGTATCATGCCGGAGTTTGATTTTCACCATAGGGTTTCATTGATCGCTTACTCGGCAACTTGTATGAAGCAGGATTTCTACTTTCCCCTTAGCGCTTCAGTGATCGTGTACTCTTGAGTGTAGCTCGGGCTGAGAATGACGCAGCCATGGGAAAGTTGACAGTTAAGCCTATCTAGTGACAGCCCATCATAGGCTAGCTGGGTGATCTTTCAACTTGTACCATGTCGGAGTTTGATTTTCTCCATAGGGTTTCATTGATCGTGTACTCTTGAGTGTAGCTCGGGCTGAGAAGGTCGCAACCATGGGAAAGTTGACAGTTAAGCCTATCTAGTGACAACCCATCATAGGCTAGCTGGGTGATCTTGCAACTTGTATCATGCCGGAGTTTGATTTTCACCATAGGGTTTCATTGATCGCTTACTCGGCAACTTGTATGAAGCAGGATTTCTACTTTCCCCTTAGCGCTTCATTGATCGTGTACTCTTGAGTGTAGCTCGGGCTGAGAATGACGCAGCCATGGGAAAGTTGACAGTTTAGCCTATCTAGTGACAACCCATCATAGGCTAGCTGGGTGATCTTGCAACTTGTACCATGTCGGAGTTTGATTTTCCCCTTAGGGTTTCATTGATCGTGTACTCTTGAGTGTTGCTCAGGCTGAGAAGGTCGCAGCCATGGGAAAGTTGACAGTTTAGCCTATCTAGTGACAACCCATCATAGGCTAGCTGGGTGATCTTGCAACTTGTACCATGTCGGAGTTTGATTTTCCCCATAGGGTTTCATTGATCGTGTACTCTTGAGTGTAGCTCGGGCTGAGAAGGTCGCAGCCATGGGAAAGTTGACAGTTAAGCCTATCTAGTGACAACCCATCATAGGCTAGCTGGGTGATCTTGCAACTTGTATCATGCCGGAGTTTGATTTTCACCATAGGGTTTCATTGATCGCTTACTCGGCAACTTGTATGAAGCAGGATTTCTACTTTCCCCTTAGCGCTTCATTGATCGTGTACTCTTGAGTGTAGCTCGGGCTGAGAAGGTCGCAGCCATGGGAAAGTTGACAGTTAAGCCTATCTAGTGACAACCCATCATAGGCTAGCTGGGTGATCTTGCAACTTGTACAATGTCGGAGTTTGATTTTCCCCATAGGGTTTCATTGGTCGTGTACTCTTGACTGTAGCTCGGGCTGAGAAGGTCGCAACCATGGGAAAGTTGACAGTTAAGCCTATCTAGTGACAACCCATCATAGGCTAGCTGGGTGATCTTGCAACTTGTATCATGCCGGAGTTTGATTTTCACCATAGGGTTTCATTGATCGCTTACTCGGCAACTTGTATGAAGCAGGATTTCTACTTTCCCCTTAGCGCTTCAGTGATCGTGTACTCTTGAGTGTAGCTCGGGCTGAGAATGACGCAGCCATGGGAAAGTTGACAGTTAAGCCTATCTAGTGACAGCCCATCATAGGCTAGCTGGGTGATCTTGCAACTTGTACCATGTCGGAGTTTGATTTTCCCCATAGGGTTTCATTGATCGTGTACTCTTGAGTGTAGCTCAGGCTGAGAAGGTCGCAGCCATGGGAAAGTTGACAGTTTAGCCTATCTAGTGACAACCCATCATAGGCTAGCTGGGTGATCTTTCAACTTGTACCATGTCGGAGTTTGATTTTCCCCATAGGGTTTCATTGATCGTGTACTCTTGAGTGTAGCTCGGGCTGAGAAGGTCGCAACCATGGGAAAGTTGACAGTTAAGCCTATCTAGTGACAACCCATCATAGGCTAGCTGGGTGATCTTGCAACTTGTATCATGCCGGAGTTTGATTTTCACCATAGGGTTTCATTGATCGCTTACTCGGCAACTTGTATGAAGCAGGATTTCTACTTTCCCCTCAGCGCCTCAGTGATCGTGTACTCTTGAGTGTAGCTCGGGCTGAGAATGACGCAGCCATGGGAAAGTTGACAGTTAAGCCTATCTAGTGACAGCCCATCATAGGCTAGCTGGGTGATCTTGCAACTTGTACCATGTCGGAGTTTGATTTTCCCCATAGGGTTTCATTGATCGTGTACTCTTGAGTGTAGCTCGGGCTGAGAAGGTCGCAGCCATGGGAAAGTTGACAGTTAAGCCTATCTAGTGACAACCCATCATAGGCTAGCTGGGTGATCTTGCAACTTGTATCATGCCGGAGTTTGATTTTCACCATAGGGTTTCATTGATCGCTTACTCGGCAACTTGTATGAAGCAGGATTTCTACTTTCCCCTTATCGCTTCATTGATCGTGTACTCTTGAGTGTAGCTCGGGCTGAGAATGACGCAGCCATGGGAAAGTTGACAGTTAAGCCTATCTAGTGACAGCCCATCATAGGCTAGCTGGGTGATCTTGCAACTTGTACCATGTCGGAGTTTGATTTTCCCCATAGGGTTTCATTGATCGTGTACTCTTGAGTGTAGCTCAGGCTGAGAAGGTCGCAGCCATGGGAAAGTTGACAGTTTAGCCTATCTAGTGACAACCCATCATAGGCTAGCTGGGTGATCTTGCAACTTGTACCATGTCGGAGTTTGATTTTCCCCATAGGGTTTCATTGATCGTGTACTCTTGAGTGTAGCTCGGGCTGAGAAGGTCGCAGCCATGGGAAAGTTGACAGTTAAGCCTATCTAGTGACAACCCATCATAGGCTAGCTGGGTGATCTTGCAACTTGTATCATGCCGGAGTTTGATTTTCACCATAGGGTTTCATTGATCGCTTACTCGGCAACTTGTATGAAGCAGGATTTCTACTTTCCCCTTAGCGCTTCATTGATCGTGTACTCTTGAGTGTAGCTCGGGCTGAGAAGGTCGCAGCCATGGGAAAGTTGACAGTTAAGCCTATCTAGTGACAACCCATCATAGGCTAGCTGGGTGATCTTGCAACTTGTACAATGTCGGAGTTTAATTTTCCCCATAGGGTTTCATTGATCGTGTACTCTTGAGTGTAGCTTGGGCTGAGAATGACGCAGCCATGGGAAAGTTGACAGTTAAGCCTATCTAGTGACAGCCCATCATAGGCTAGCTGGGTGATCTTGCAACTTGTACCATGTCGGAGTTTGATTTTCCCCATAGGGTTTCATTGATCGTGTACTCTTGAGTGTAGCTCGGGCTGAGAAGGTCGCAACCATGGGAAAGTTGACAGTTAAGCCTATCTAGTGACATCCCATCATAGGCTAGCTGGGTGATCTTGCAACTTGTATCATGCCGGAGTTTGATTTTCACCATAGGGTTTCATTGATCGCTTACTCGGCAACTTGTATGAAGCAGGATTTCTACTTTCCCCTTAGCGCTTCATTGATCGTGTACTCTTGAGTGTAGCTCGGGCTGAGAATGACGCAGCCATGGGAAAGTTGACAGTTAAACCTATCTAGTGACAGCCCATCATAGGCTAGCTGGGTGATCTTGCAACTTGTACCATGTCGGAGTTTGATTTTCCCCATAGGGTTTCATTGATCGTGTACTCTTGAGTGTAGCTCAGGCTGAGAAGGTCGCAGCCATGGGAAAGTTGACAGTTTAGCCTATCTAGTGACAACCCATCATAGGCTAGCTGGGTGATCTTGCAACTTGTACCATGTCGGAGTTTGATTTTCCCCATAGGGTTTCATTGATCGTGTACTCTTGAGTGTAGCTCGGGCTGAGAAGGTCGCAGCCATGGGAAAGTTGACAGTTAAGCCTATCTAGTGACAACCCATCATAGGCTAGCTGGGTGATCTTGCAACTTGTATCATGCCGGAGTTTGATTTTCACCATAGGGTTTCATTGATCGCTTACTCGGCAACTTGTATGAAGCAGGATTTCTACTTTCCCCTTAGCGCTTCATTGATCGTGTACTCTTGAGTGTAGCTCGGGCTGAGAAGGTCGCAGCCATGGGAAAGTTGACAGTTTAGCCTATCTAGTGACAACCCATCATAGGCTAGCTGGGTGATCTTTCAACTTGTACCATGTCGGAGTTTGATTTTCCCCATAGGGTTTCATTGATCGTGTACTCTTGACTGTAGCTCGGGCTGAGAAGGTCGCAACCATGGGAAAGTTGACAGTTAAGCCTATCTAGTGACAACCCATCATAGGCTAGCTGGGTGATCTTGCAACTTGTATCATGCCGGAGTTTGATTTTCACCATAGGGTTTCATTGATCGCTTACTCGGCAACTTGTATGAAGCAGGATTTCTACTTTCCCCTTAGCGCTTCAGTGATCGTGTACTCTTGACTGTAGCTCGGGCTGAGAAGGTCGCAACCATGGAAAGTTGACAGTTTAGCCTATCTAGTGACAACCCATCATAGGCTAGCTGGGTGATCTTTCAACTTGTACAATGTCGGAGTTTAATTTTCCCCATAGGGTTTCATTGATCGTGTACTCTTGAGTGTAGCTTGGGCTGAGAATGACGCAGCCATGGGAAAGTTGACAGTTAAGCCTATCTAGTGACAGCCCATCATAGGCTAGCTGGGTGATCTTGCAACTTGTACCATGTCGGGGTTTGATTTTCCCCATAGGGTTTCATTGATCGTGTACTCTTGAGTGTAGCTCGGGCTGAGAAGGTCGCAGCCATGGGAAAGTTGACAGTTAAGCCTATCTAGTGACAACCCATCATAGGCTAGCTGGGTGATCTTGCAACTTGTACTATGTCGGAGTTTGATTTTCCCCATAGGGTTTCATTGATCGTGTACTCTTGAGTGTAGCTCGGGCTGAGAAGGTCGCAACCATGGGAAAGTTGACAGTTAAGCCTATCTAGTGACAACCCATCATAGGCTAGCTGGGTGATCTTGCAACTTGTATCATGCCGGAGTTTGATTTTCACCATAGGGTTTCATTGATCGCTTACTCGGCAACTTGTATGAAGCAGGATTTCTACTTTCCCCTTAGCGCTTCATTGATCGTGTACTCTTGAGTGTAGCTCAGGCTGAGAAGGTCGCAGCCATGGGAAAGTTGACAGTTTAGCCTATCTAGTGACAACCCATCATAGGCTAGCTGGGTGATCTTGCAACTTGTATCATGCCGGAGTTTGATTTTCACCATAGGGTTTCATTGATCGCTTACTCGGCAACTTGTATGAAGCAGGATTTCTACTTTCCCCTTAGCGCTTCAGTGATCGTGTACTCTTGAGTGTAGCTCGGGCTGAGAATGACGCAGCCATGGGAAAGTTGACAGTTAAGCCTATCTAGTGACAGCCCATCATAGGCTAGCTGGGTGATCTTTCAACTTGTACCATGTCGGAGTTTGATTTTCTCCATAGGGTTTCATTGATCGTGTACTCTTGAGTGTAGCTCGGGCTGAGAAGGTCGCAACCATGGGAAAGTTGACAGTTAAGCCTATCTAGTGACAACCCATCATAGGCTAGCTGGGTGATCTTGCAACTTGTATCATGCCGGAGTTTGATTTTCACCATAGGGTTTCATTGATCGCTTACTCGGCAACTTGTATGAAGCAGGATTTCTACTTTCCCCTTAGCGCTTCATTGATCGTGTACTCTTGAGTGTAGCTCGGGCTGAGAATGACGCAGCCATGGGAAAGTTGACAGTTAAGCCTATCTAGTGACAGCCCATCATAGGCTAGCTGGGTGATCTTGCAACTTGTACAATGTCGGAGTTTGATTTTCCCCATAGGGTTTCATTGATCGTGTACTCTTGAGTGTAGCTCAGGCTGAGAAGGTCGCAGCCATGGGAAAGTTGACAGTTTAGCCTATCTAGTGACAACCCATCATAGGCTAGCTGGGTGATCTTTCAACTTGTACCATGTCGGAGTTTGATTTTCCCCATAGGGTTTCATTGATCGTGTACTCTTGACTGTAGCTCGGGCTGAGAAGGTCGCAACCATGGGAATGTTGACAGTTAAGCCTATCTAGTGACAACCCATCATAGGCTAGCTGGGTGATCTTGCAACTTGTATCATGCCGGAGTTTGATTTTCACCATAGGGTTTCATTGATCGCTTACTCGGCAACTTGTATGAAGCAGGATTTCTACTTTCCCCTTAGCGCTTCAGTGATCGTGTACTCTTGAGTGTAGCTCGGGCTGAGAATGACGCAGCCATGGGAAAGTTGACAGTTAAGCCTATCTAGTGACAGCCCATCATAGGCTAGCTGGGTGATCTTGCAACTTGTACCATGTCGGAGTTTGATTTTCCCCATAGGGTTTCATTGATCGTGTACTCTTGAGTGTAGCTCAGGCTGAGAAGGTCGCAGCCATGGGAAAGTTGACAGTTTAGCCTATCTAGTGACAACCCATCATAGGCTAGCTGGGTGATCTTTCAACTTGTACCATGTCGGAGTTTGATTTTCCCCATAGGGTTTCATTGATCGTGTACTCTTGAGTGTAGCTCGGGCTGAGAAGGTCGCAACCATGGGAAAGTTGACAGTTAAGCCTATCTAGTGACAACCCATCATAGGCTAGCTGGGTGATCTTGCAACTTGTATCATGCCGGAGTTTGATTTTCACCATAGGGTTTCATTGATCGCTTACTCGGCAACTTGTATGAAGCAGGATTTCTACTTTCCCCTTAGCGCTTCATTGATCGTGTACTCTTGAGTGTAGCTCGGGCTGAGAATGACGCAGCCATGGGAAAGTTGACAGTTAAGCCTATCTAGTGACAGCCCATCATAGGCTAGCTGGGTGATCTTGCAACTTGTACCATGTCGGAGTTTGATTTTCCCCATAGGGTTTCATTGATCGTGTACTCTTGAGTGTAGCTCAGGCTGAGAAGGTCGCAGCCATGGGAAAGTTGACAGTTTAGCCTATCTAGTGACAACCCATCATAGGCTAGCTGGGTGATCTTGCAACTTGTACCATGTCGGAGTTTGATTTTCCCCATAGGGTTTCATTGATCGTGTACTCTTGAGTGTAGCTCGGGCTGAGAAGGTCGCAGCCATGGGAAAGTTGACAGTTAAGCCTATCTAGTGACAACCCATCATAGGCTAGCTGGGTGATCTTGCAACTTGTATCATGCGGGAGTTTGATTTTCACCATAGGGTTTCATTGATCGCTTACTCGGCAACTTGTATGAAGCAGGATTTCTACTTTCCCCTTAGCGTTTCATTGATCGTGTACTCTTGAGTGTAGCTCAGGCTGAGAAGGTCGCAGCCATGGGAAAGTTGACAGTTTAGCCTATCTAGTGACAACCCATCATAGGCTAGCTGGGTGATCTTTCAACTTGTACCATGTCGGAGTTTGATTTTCCCCATAGGGTTTCATTGATCGTGTACTCTTGACTGTAGCTCGGGCTGAGAAGGTCGCAACCATGGAAAAGTTGACAGTTAAGCCTATCTAGTGACAACCCATCATAGGCTAGCTGGGTGATCTTGCAACTTGTATCATGCCGGAGTTTGATTTTCACCATAGGGTTTCATTGATCGCTTACTCGGCAACTTGTATGAAGCAGGATTTCTACTTTCCCCTTAGCGCTTCAGTGATCGTGTACTCTTGAGTGTAGCTCGGGCTGAGAATGACGCAGCCATGGGAAAGTTGACAGTTAAGCCTATCTAGTGACAGCCCATCATAGGCTAGCTGGGTGATCTTGCAACTTGTACCATGTCGGAGTTTGATTTTCCCCATAGGGTTTCATTGATCGTGTACTCTTGAGTGTAGCTCGGGCTGAGAAGGTCGCAGCCATGGGAAAGTTGACAGTTAAGCCTATCTAGTGACAACCCATCATAGGCTAGCTGGGTGATCTTGCAACTTGTATCATGCCGGAGTTTGATTTTCACCATAGGGTTTCATTGATCGCTTACTCGGCAACTTGTAAGAAGCAGGATTTCTACTTTCCCCTTAGCGCTTCATTGATCGTGTACTCTTGAGTGTAGCTCAGGCTGAGAAGGTCGCAGCCATGGGAAAGTTGACAGTTTAGCCTATCTAGTGACAACCCATCATAGGCTAGCTGGGTGATCTTGCAACTTGTATCATGCCGGAGTTTGATTTTCACCATAGGGTTTCATTGATCGTGTACTCTTGAGTGTAGCTCGGGCTGAGAAGGTCGCAACCATGGGAAAGTTGACAGTTAAGCCTATCTAGTGACAACCCATCATAGGCTAGCTGGGTGATCTTGCAACTTGTATCATGCCGGAGTTTGATTTTCACCATAGGGTTTCATTGATCGCTTACTCGGCAACTTGTATGAAGCAGGATTTCTACTTTCCCCTTAGCGCTTCATTGATCGTGTACTCTTGAGTGTAGCTCGGGCTGAGAAGGTCGCAGCCATGGGAAAGTTGACAGTTAAGCCTATCTAGTGACAACCCATCATAGGCTAGCTGGGTGATCTTGCAACTTGTACAATGTCGGAGTTTGATTTTCCCCATAGGGTTTCATTGGTCGTGTACTCTTGACTGTAGCTCGGGCTGAGAAGGTCGCAACCATGGGAAAGTTGACAGTTAAGCCTATCTAGTGACAACCCATCATAGGCTAGCTGGGTGATCTTGCAACTTGTATCATGCCGGAGTTTGATTTTCACCATAGGGTTTCATTGATCGCTTACTCGGCAACTTGTATGAAGCAGGATTTCTACTTTCCCCTTAGCGCTTCAGTGATCGTGTACTCTTGAGTGTAGCTCGGGCTGAGAATGACGCAGCCATGGGAAAGTTGACAGTTAAGCCTATCTAGTGACAGCCCATCATAGGCTAGCTGGGTGATCTTGCAACTTGTACCATGTCGGAGTTTGATTTTCCCCATAGGGTTTCATTGATCGTGTACTCTTGAGTGTAGCTCAGGCTGAGAAGGTCGCAGCCATGGGAAAGTTGACAGTTTAGCCTATCTAGTGACAACCCATCATAGGCTAGCTGGGTGATCTTTCAACTTGTACCATGTCGGAGTTTGATTTTCCCCATAGGGTTTCATTGATCGTGTACTCTTGAGTGTAGCTCGGGCTGAGAAGGTCGCAACCATGGGAAAGTTGACAGTTAAGCCTATCTAGTGACAACCCATCATAGGCTAGCTGGGTGATCTTGCAACTTGTATCATGCCGGAGTTTGATTTTCACCATAGGGTTTCATTGATCGCTTACTCGGCAACTTGTATGAAGCAGGATTTCTACTTTCCCCTCAGCGCCTCAGTGATCGTGTACTCTTGAGTGTAGCTCGGGCTGAGAATGACGCAGCCATGGGAAAGTTGACAGTTAAGCCTATCTAGTGACAGCCCATCATAGGCTAGCTGGGTGATCTTGCAACTTGTACCATGTCGGAGTTTGATTTTCCCATAGGGTTTCATTGATCGTGTACTCTTGAGTGTAGCTCGGGCTGAGAAGGTCGCAGCCATGGGAAAGTTGACAGTTAAGCCTATCTAGTGACAACCCATCATAGGCTAGCTGGGTGATCTTGCAACTTGTATCATGCCGGAGTTTGATTTTCACCATAGGGTTTCATTGATCGCTTACTCGGCAACTTGTATGAAGCAGGATTTCTACTTTCCCCTTATCGCTTCATTGATCGTGTACTCTTGAGTGTAGCTCGGGCTGAGAATGACGCAGCCATGGGAAAGTTGACAGTTAAGCCTATCTAGTGACAGCCCATCATAGGCTAGCTGGGTGATCTTGCAACTTGTACCATGTCGGAGTTTGATTTTCCCCATAGGGTTTCATTGATCGTGTACTCTTGAGTGTAGCTCAGGCTGAGAAGGTCGCAGCCATGGGAAAGTTGACAGTTTAGCCTATCTAGTGACAACCCATCATAGGCTAGCTGGGTGATCTTGCAACTTGTACCATGTCGGAGTTTGATTTTCCCCATAGGGTTTCATTGATCGTGTACTCTTGAGTGTAGCTCGGGCTGAGAAGGTCGCAGCCATGGGAAAGTTGACAGTTAAGCCTATCTAGTGACAACCCATCATAGGCTAGCTGGGTGATCTTGCAACTTGTATCATGCCGGAGTTTGATTTTCACCATAGGGTTTCATTGATCGCTTACTCGGCAACTTGTATGAAGCAGGATTTCTACTTTCCCTTAGCGCTTCATTGATCGTGTACTCTTGAGTGTAGCTCGGGCTGAGAAGGTCGCAGCCATGGGAAAGTTGACAGTTAAGCCTATCTAGTGACACAACCCATCATAGGCTAGCTGGGTGATCTTGCAACTTGTACAATGTCGGAGTTTAATTTTCCCCATAGGGTTTCATTGATCGTGTACTCTTGAGTGTAGCTTGGGCTGAGAATGACGCAGCCATGGGAAAGTTGACAGTTAAGCCTATCTAGTGACAGCCCATCATAGGCTAGCTGGGTGATCTTGCAACTTGTACCATGTCGGAGTTTGATTTTCCCCATAGGGTTTCATTGATCGTGTACTCTTGAGTGTAGCTCGGGCTGAGAAGGTCGCAACCATGGGAAAGTTGACAGTTAAGCCTATCTAGTGACATCCCATCATAGGCTAGCTGGGTGATCTTGCAACTTGTATCATGCCGGAGTTTGATTTTCACCATAGGGTTTCATTGATCGCTTACTCGGCAACTTGTATGAAGCAGGATTTCTACTTTCCCCTTAGCGCTTCATTGATCGTGTACTCTTGAGTGTAGCTCGGGCTGAGAATGACGCAGCCATGGGAAAGTTGACAGTTAAACCTATCTAGTGACAGCCCATCATAGGCTAGCTGGGTGATCTTGCAACTTGTACCATGTCGGAGTTTGATTTTCCCCATAGGGTTTCATTGATCGTGTACTCTTGAGTGTAGCTCAGGCTGAGAAGGTCGCAGCCATGGGAAAGTTGACAGTTTAGCCTATCTAGTGACAACCCATCATAGGCTAGCTGGGTGATCTTGCAACTTGTACCATGTCGGAGTTTGATTTTCCCCATAGGGTTTCATTGATCGTGTACTCTTGAGTGTAGCTCGGGCTGAGAAGGTCGCAGCCATGGGAAAGTTGACAGTTAAGCCTATCTAGTGACAACCCATCATAGGCTAGCTGGGTGATCTTGCAACTTGTATCATGCCGGAGTTTGATTTTCACCATAGGGTTTCATTGATCGCTTACTCGGCAACTTGTATGAAGCAGGATTTCTACTTTCCCCTTAGCGCTTCATTGATCGTGTACTCTTGAGTGTAGCTCGGGCTGAGAAGGTCGCAGCCATGGGAAAGTTGACAGTTTAGCCTATCTAGTGACAACCCATCATAGGCTAGCTGGGTGATCTTTCAACTTGTACCATGTCGGAGTTTGATTTTCCCCATAGGGTTTCATTGATCGTGTACTCTTGACTGTAGCTCGGGCTGAGAAGGTCGCAACCATGGGAAAGTTGACAGTTAAGCCTATCTAGTGACAACCCATCATAGGCTAGCTGGGTGATCTTGCAACTTGTATCATGCCGGAGTTTGATTTTCACCATAGGGTTTCATTGATCGCTTACTCGGCAACTTGTATGAAGCAGGATTTCTACTTTCCCCTTAGCGCTTCAGTGATCGTGTACTCTTGAGTGTAGCTCGGGCTGAGAATGACGCAGCCATGGGAAAGTTGACAGTTAAGCCTATCTAGTGACAGCCCATCATAGGCTAGCTGGGTGATCTAGCAACTTGTACCATGTCGGAGTTTGATTTTCCCCATAGGGTTTCATTGATCGTGTACTCTTGAGTGTAGCTCAGGCTGAGAAGGTCGCAGCCATGGGAAAGTTGACAGTTTAGCCTATCTAGTGACAACCCATCATAGGCTAGCTGGGTGATCTTTCAACTTGTACAATGTCGGAGTTTAATTTTCCCCATAGGGTTTCATTGATCGTGTACTCTTGAGTGTAGCTTGGGCTGAGAATGACGCAGCCATGGGAAAGTTGACAGTTAAGCCTATCTAGTGACAGCCCATCATAGGCTAGCTGGGTGATCTTGCAACTTGTACCATGTCGGGGTTTGATTTTCCCCATAGGGTTTCATTGATCGTGTACTCTTGAGTGTAGCTCGGGCTGAGAAGGTCGCAGCCATGGGAAAGTTGACAGTTAAGCCTATCTAGTGACAACCCATCATAGGCTAGCTGGGTGATCTTGCAACTTGTACTATGTCGGAGTTTGATTTTCCCCATAGGGTTTCATTGATCGTGTACTCTTGAGTGTAGCTCGGGCTGAGAAGGTCGCAACCATGGGAAAGTTGACAGTTAAGCCTATCTAGTGACAACCCATCATAGGCTAGCTGGGTGATCTTGCAACTTGTATCATGCCGGAGTTTGATTTTCACCATAGGGTTTCATTGATCGCTTACTCGGCAACTTGTATGAAGCAGGATTTCTACTTTCCCCTTAGCGCTTCATTGATCGTGTACTTTTGAGTGTAGCTCGGGCTGAGAATGACGCAGCCATGGGAAAGTTGACAGTTAAGCCTATCTAGTGACAGCCCATCATAGGCTAGCTGGGTGATCTTGCAACTTGTACAATGTCGGAGTTTGATTTTCCCCATAGGGTTTCATTGATCGTGTACTCTTGAGTGTAGCTCAGGCTGAGAAGGTCGCAGCCATGGGAAAGTTGACAGTTTAGCCTATCTAGTGACAACCCATCATAGGCTAGCTGGGTGATCTTGCAACTTGTATCATGCGGGAGTTTGATTTTCACCATAGGGTTTCATTGATCGCTTACTCGGCAACTTGTATGAAGCAGGATTTCTACTTTCCCCTTAGCGCTTCATTGATCGTGTACTCTTGAGTGTAGCTCAGGCTGAGAAGGTCGCAGCCATGGGAAAGTTGACAGTTTAGCCTATCTAGTGACAACCCATCATAGGCTAGCTGGGTGATCTTGCAACTTGTATCATGCAGGAGTTTGATTTTCACCATAGGGTTTCATTGATCGCTTACTCGGCAACGTGTATGAAGCAGGATTTCTACTTTCCCCTTAGCGCTTCATTGATCGTGTACTCTTGAGTGTAGCTCAGGCTGAGAAGGTCGCAGCCATGGGAAAGTTGACAGTTTAGCCTATCTAGTGACAACCCATCATAGGCTAGCTGGGTGATCTTTCAACTTGTACCATGTCGGAGTTTGATTTTCCCCATAGGGTTTCATTGATCGTGTACTCTTGAGTGTAGCTCGGGCTGAGAAGGTCGCAACCATGGGAAAGTTGACAGTTAAGCCTATCTAGTGACAACCCATCATAGGCTAGCTGGGTGATCTTGCAACTTGTATCATGCCGGAGTTTGATTTTCACCATAGGGTTTCATTGATCGCTTACTCGGCAACTTGTATGAAGCAGGATTTCTACTTTCCCCTTAGCGCTTCAGTGATCGTGTACTCTTGAGTGTAGCTCGGGCTGAGAATGACGCAGCCATGGGAAAGTTGACAGTTAAGCCTATCTAGTGACAGCCCATCATAGGCTAGCTGGGTGATCTTGCAACTTGTACCATGTCGGAGTTTGATTTTCCCCATAGGGTTTCATTGATCGTGTACTCTTGAGTGTAGCTCAGGCTGAGAAGGTCGCAGCCATGGGAAAGTTGACAGTTTAGCCTATCTAGTGACAACCCATCATAGGCTAGCTGGGTGATCTTTCAACTTGTACCATGTCGGAGTTTGATTTTCCCCATAGGGTTTCATTGATCGTGTACTCTTGAGTGTAGCTCGGGCTGAGAAGGTCGCAACCATGGGAAAGTTGACAGTTAAGCCTATCTAGTGACAACCCATCATAGGCTAGCTGGGTGATCTTGCAACTTGTATCATGCCGGAGTTTGATTTTCACCATAGGGTTTCATTGATCGCTTACTCGGCAACTTGTATGAAGCAGGATTTCTACTTTCCCCTCAGCGCCTCAGTGATCGTGTACTCTTGAGTGTAGCTCGGGCTGAGAATGACGCAGCCATGGGAAAGTTGACAGTTAAGCCTATCTAGTGACAGCCCATCATAGGCTAGCTGGGTGATCTTGCAACTTGTACCATGTCGGAGTTTGATTTTCCCCATAGGGTTTCATTGATCGTGTACTCTTGAGTGTAGCTCGGGCTGAGAAGGTCGCAGCCATGGGAAAGTTGACAGTTAAGCCTATCTAGTGACAACCCATCATAGGCTAGCTGGGTGATCTTGCAACTTGTATCATGCCGGAGTTTGATTTTCACCATAGGGTTTCATTGATCGCTTACTCGGCAACTTGTATGAAGCAGGATTTCTACTTTCCCCTTAGCGCTTCATTGATCGTGTACTCTTGAGTGTAGCTCGGGCTGAGAATGACGCAGCCATGGGAAAGTTGACAGTTAAGCCTATCTAGTGACAGCCCATCATAGGCTAGCTGGGTGATCTTGCAACTTGTACAATGTCGGAGTTTGATTTTCCCCAGAGGGTTTCATTGATCGTGTACTCTTGAGTGTAGCTCAGGCTGAGAAGGTCGCAGCCATGGGAAAGTTGACAGTTTATCCTATCTAGTGACAACCCATCATAGGCTAGCTGGGTGATCTTTCAACTTGTACCATGTCGGAGTTTGATTTTCCCCATAGGGTTTCATTGATCGTGTACTCTTGACTGTAGCTCGGGCTGAGAAAGTCGCAACCATGGGAAAGTTGACAGTTAAGCCTATCTAGTGACAACCCATCATAGGCTAGCTGGGTGATCTTGCAACTTGTATCATGCCGGAGTTTGATTTTCACCATAGGGTTTCATTGATCGCTTACTCGGCAACTTGTATGAAGCATGATTTCTACTTTCCCCTTAGCGCTTCAGTGATCGTGTACTCTTGAGTGTAGCTCGGGCTGAGAATGACGCAGCCATGGGAAAGTTGACAGTTAAGCCTATCTAGTGACAGCCCATCATAGGCTAGCTGGGTGATCTTGCAACTTGTACCATGTCGGAGTTTGATTTTCCCCATAGGGTTTCATTGATCGTGTACTCTTGAGTGTAGCTCAGGCTGAGAAGGTCGCAGCCATGGGTAAGTTGACAGTTTAGCCTATCTAGTGACAACCCATCATAGGCTAGCTGGGTGATCTTGCAACTTGTACCATGTCGGAGTTTGATTTTCCCCATAGGGTTTCATTGATCGTGTACTCTTGAGTGTAGCTCGGGCTGAGAAGGTCGCAGCCATGGGAAAGTTGACAGTTAAGCCTATCTAGTGACAACCCATCATAGGCTAGCTGGGTGATCTTGCAACTTGTATCATGCCGGAGTTTGATTTTCACCATAGGGTTTCATTGATCGCTTACTCGGCAACTTGTATGAAGCAGGATTTCTACTTTCCCCTTAGCGCTTCATTGATCGTGTACTCTTGAGTGTAGCTCAGGCTGAGAAGGTCGCAGCCATGGGAAAGTTGACAGTTTAGCCTATCTAGTGACAACCCATCATAGGCTAGCTGGGTGATCTTTCAACTTGTACCATGTCGGAGTTTGATTTTCCCCATAGGGTTTCATTGATCGTGTACTCTTGACTGTAGCTCGGGCTGAGAAGGTCGCAACCATGGGAATGTTGACAGTTAAGCCTATCTAGTGACAACCCATCATAGGCTAGCTGGGTGATCTTGCAACTTGTATCATGCCGGAGTTTGATTTTCACCATAGGGTTTCATTGATCGCTTACTCGGCAACTTGTATGAAGCAGGATTTCTACTTTCCCCTTAGCGCTTCAGTGATCGTGTACTCTTGAGTGTAGCTCGGGCTGAGAATGACGCAGCCATGGGAAAGTTGACAGTTAAGCCTATCTAGTGACAGCCCATCATAGGCTAGCTGGGTGATCTTGCAACTTGTACCATGTCGGAGTTTGATTTTCCCCATAGGGTTTCATTGATCGTGTACTCTTGAGTGTAGCTCAGGCTGAGAAGGTCGCAGCCATGGGAAAGTTGACAGTTTAGCCTATCTAGTGACAACCCATCATAGGCTAGCTGGGTGATCTTTCAACTTGTACCATGTCGGAGTTTGATTTTCCCCATAGGGTTTCATTGATCGTGTACTCTTGAGTGTAGCTCGGGCTGAGAAGGTCGCAACCATGGGAAAGTTGACAGTTAAGCCTATCTAGTGACAACCCATCATAGGCTAGCTGGGTGATCTTGCAACTTGTATCATGCCGGAGTTTGATTTTCACCATAGGGTTTCATTGATCGCTTACTCGGCAACTTGTATGAAGCAGGATTTCTACTTTCCCCTTAGCGCTTCATTGATCGTGTACTTTTGAGTGTAGCTCGGGCTGAGAATGACGCAGCCATGGGAAAGTTGACAGTTAAGCCTATCTAGTGACAGCCCATCATAGGCTAGCTGGGTGATCTTGCAACTTGTACAATGTCGGAGTTTGATTTTCCCCATAGGGTTTCATTGATCGTGTACTCTTGAGTGTAGCTCAGGCTGAGAAGGTCGCAGCCATGGGAAAGTTGACAGTTTAGCCTATCTAGTGACAACCCATCATAGGCTAGCTGGGTGATCTTGCAACTTGTATCATGCGGGAGTTTGATTTTCACCATAGGGTTTCATTGATCGCTTACTCGGCAACTTGTATGAAGCAGGATTTCTACTTTCCCCTTAGCGCTTCATTGATCGTGTACTCTTGAGTGTAGCTCAGGCTGAGAAGGTCGCAGCCATGGGAAAGTTGACAGTTTAGCCTATCTAGTGACAACCCATCATAGGCTAGCTGGGTGATCTTGCAACTTGTATCATGCCGGAGTTTGATTTTCACCATAGGGTTTCATTGATCGCTTACTCGGCAACGTGTATGAAGCAGGATTTCTACTTTCCCCTTAGCGCTTCATTGATCGTGTACTCTTGAGTGTAGCTCAGGCTGAGAAGGTCGCAGCCATGGGAAAGTTGACAGTTTAGCCTATCTAGTGACAACCCATCATAGGCTAGCTGGGTGATCTTTCAACTTGTACCATGTCGGAGTTTGATTTTCCCCATAGGGTTTCATTGATCGTGTACTCTTGAGTGTAGCTCGGGCTGAGAAGGTCGCAACCATGGGAAAGTTGACAGTTAAGCCTATCTAGTGACAACCCATCATAGGCTAGCTGGGTGATCTTGCAACTTGTATCATGCCGGAGTTTGATTTTCACCATAGGGTTTCATTGATCGCTTACTCGGCAACTTGTATGAAGCAGGATTTCTACTTTCCCCTTAGCGCTTCAGTGATCGTGTACTCTTGAGTGTAGCTCGGGCTGAGAATGACGCAGCCATGGGAAAGTTGACAGTTAAGCCTATCTAGTGACAGCCCATCATAGGCTAGCTGGGTGATCTTGCAACTTGTACCATGTCGGAGTTTGATTTTCCCCATAGGGTTTCATTGATCGTGTACTCTTGAGTGTAGCTCAGGCTGAGAAGGTCGCAGCCATGGGAAAGTTGACAGTTTAGCCTATCTAGTGACAACCCATCATAGGCTAGCTGGGTGATCTTTCAACTTGTACCATGTCGGAGTTTGATTTTCCCCATAGGGTTTCATTGATCGTGTACTCTTGAGTGTAGCTCGGGCTGAGAAGGTCGCAACCATGGGAAAGTTGACAGTTAAGCCTATCTAGTGACAACCCATCATAGGCTAGCTGGGTGATCTTGCAACTTGTATCATGCCGGAGTTTGATTTTCACCATAGGGTTTCATTGATCGCTTACTCGGCAACTTGTATGAAGCAGGATTTCTACTTTCCCCTCAGCGCCTCAGTGATCGTGTACTCTTGAGTGTAGCTCGGGCTGAGAATGACGCAGCCATGGGAAAGTTGACAGTTAAGCCTATCTAGTGACAGCCCATCATAGGCTAGCTGGGTGATCTTGCAACTTGTACCATGTCGGAGTTTGATTTTCCCCATAGGGTTTCATTGATCGTGTACTCTTGAGTGTAGCTCGGGCTGAGAAGGTCGCAGCCATGGGAAAGTTGACAGTTAAGCCTATCTAGTGACAACCCATCATAGGCTAGCTGGGTGATCTTGCAACTTGTATCATGCCGGAGTTTGATTTTCACCATAGGGTTTCATTGATCGCTTACTCGGCAACTTGTATGAAGCAGGATTTCTACTTTCCCCTTAGCGCTTCATTGATCGTGTACTCTTGAGTGTAGCTCGGGCTGAGAATGACGCAGCCATGGGAAAGTTGACAGTTAAGCCTATCTAGTGACAGCCCATCATAGGCTAGCTGGGTGATCTTGCAACTTGTACAATGTCGGAGTTTGATTTTCCCCAGAGGGTTTCATTGATCGTGTACTCTTGAGTGTAGCTCAGGCTGAGAAGGTCGCAGCCATGGGAAAGTTGACAGTTTATCCTATCTAGTGACAACCCATCATAGGCTAGCTGGGTGATCTTTCAACTTGTACCATGTCGGAGTTTGATTTTCCCCATAGGGTTTCATTGATCGTGTACTCTTGAGTGTAGCTCGGGCTGAGAAGGTCGCAGCCATGGGAAAGTTGACAGTTAAGCCTATCTAGTGACAACCCATCATAGGCTAGCTGGGTGATCTTGCAACTTGTATCATGCCGGAGTTTGATTTTCACCATAGGGTTTCATTGATCGCTTACTCGGCAACTTGTATGAAGCAGGATTTCTACTTTCCCCTTAGCGCTTCATTGATCGTGTACTCTTGAGTGTAGCTCGGGCTGAGAAGGTCGCAGCCATGGGAAAGTTGACAGTTAAGCCTATCTAGTGACAACCCATCATAGGCTAGCTGGGTGATCTTGCAACTTGTACAATGTCGGAGTTTGATTTTCCCCATAGGGTTTCATTGATCGTGTACTCTTGAGTGTAGCTCAGGCTGAGAAGGTCGCAGCCATGGGAAAGTTGACAGTTTAGCCTATCTAGTGACAACCCATCATAGGCTAGCTGGGTGATCTTTCAACTTGTACCATGTCGGAGTTTGATTTTCCCCATAGGGTTTCATTGATCGTGTACTCTTGACTGTAGCTCGGGCTGAGAAGGTCGCAACCATGGGAAAGTTGACAGTTAAGCCTATCTAGTGACAACCCATCATAGGCTAGCTGGGTGATCTTGCAACTTGTATCATGCCGGAGTTTGATTTTCACCATAGGGTTTCATTGATCGTGTACTCTTGAGTGTAGCTCAGGCTGAGAAGGTCGCAGCCATGGGTAAGTTGACAGTTTAGCCTATCTAGTGACAACCCATCATAGGCTAGCTGGGTGATCTTGCAACTTGTACCATGTCGGAGTTTGATTTTCCCCATAGGGTTTCATTGATCGTGTACTCTTGAGTGTAGCTCGGGCTGAGAAGGTCGCAGCCATGGGAAAGTTGACAGTTAAGCCTATCTAGTGACAACCCATCATAGGCTAGCTGGGTGATCTTGCAACTTGTATCATGCCGGAGTTTGATTTTCACCATAGGGTTTCATTGATCGCTTACTCGGCAACTTGTATGAAGCAGGATTTCTACTTTCCCCTTAGCGCTTCATTGATCGTGTACTCTTGAGTGTAGCTCAGGCTGAGAAGGTCGCAGCCATGGGAAAGTTGACAGTTTAGCCTATCTAGTGACAACCCATCATAGGCTAGCTGGGTGATCTTTCAACTTGTACCATGTCGGAGTTTGATTTTCCCCATAGGGTTTCATTGATCGTGTACTCTTGACTGTAGCTCGGGCTGAGAAGGTCGCAACCATGGGAATGTTGACAGTTAAGCCTATCTAGTGACAACCCATCATAGGCTAGCTGGGTGATCTTGCAACTTGTATCATGCCGGAGTTTGATTTTCACCATAGGGTTTCATTGATCGCTTACTCGGCAACTTGTATGAAGCAGGATTTCTACTTTCCCCTTAGCGCTTCAGTGATCGTGTACTCTTGAGTGTAGCTCGGGCTGAGAATGACGCAGCCATGGGAAAGTTGACAGTTAAGCCTATCTAGTGACAGCCCATCATAGGCTAGCTGGGTGATCTTGCAACTTGTACCATGTCGGAGTTTGATTTTCCCCATAGGGTTTCATTGATCGTGTACTCTTGAGTGTAGCTCAGGCTGAGAAGGTCGCAGCCATGGGAAAGTTGACAGTTTAGCCTATCTAGTGACAACCCATCATAGGCTAGCTGGGTGATCTTTCAACTTGTACCATGTCGGAGTTTGATTTTCCCCATAGGGTTTCATTGATCGTGTACTCTTGAGTGTAGCTCGGGCTGAGAAGGTCGCAACCATGGGAAAGTTGACAGTTAAGCCTATCTAGTGACAACCCATCATAGGCTAGCTGGGTGATCTTGCAACTTGTATCATGCCGGAGTTTGATTTTCACCATAGGGTTTCATTGATCGCTTACTCGGCAACTTGTATGAAGCAGGATTTCTACTTTCCCCTTAGCGCTTCATTGATCGTGTACTCTTGAGTGTAGCTCGGGCTGAGAATGACGCAGCCATGGGAAAGTTGACAGTTAAGCCTATCTAGTGACAGCCCATCATAGGCTAGCTGGGTGATCTTGCAACTTGTACCATGTCGGAGTTTGATTTTCCCCATAGGGTTTCATTGATCGTGTACTCTTGAGTGTAGCTCAGGCTGAGAAGGTCGCAGCCATGGGAAAGTTGACAGTTTAGCCTATCTAGTGACAACCCATCATAGGCTAGCTGGGTGATCTTGCAACTTGTACCATGTCGGAGTTTGATTTTCCCCATAGGGTTTTCATTGATCGTGTACTCTTGAGTGTAGCTCGGGCTGAGAAGGTCGCAGCCATGGGAAAGTTGACAGTTAAGCCTATCTAGTGACAACCCATCATAGGCTAGCTGGGTGATCTTGCAACTTGTATCATGCCGGAGTTTGATTTTCAGCATAGGGTTTCATTGATCGCTTCTCGGCAACTTGTATGAAGCAGGATTTCTACTTTCCCCTTAGCGCTTCATTGATCGTGTACTCTTGAGTGTAGCTCGGGCTGAGAAGGTCGCAGCCATGGGAAAGTTGACAGTTAAGCCTATCTAGTGACAACCCATCATAGGCTAGCTGGGTGATCTTGCAACTTGTACAATGTCGGAGTTTGATTTTCCCCATAGGGTTTCATTGATCGTGTACTCTTGAGTGTAGCTCAGGCTGAGAAGGTCGCAGCCATGGAAAAGTTGACAGTTTAGCCTATCTAGTGACAACCCATCATAGGCTAGCTGGGTGATCTTTCAACTTGTACCATGTCGGAGTTTGATTTTCCCCATAGGGTTTCATTGATCGTGTACTCTTGACTGTAGCTCGGGCTGAGAAGGTCGCAACCATGGGAAAGTTGACAGTTAAGCCTATCTAGTGACAACCCATCATAGGCTAGCTGGGTGATCTTGCAACTTGTATCATGCCGGAGTTTGAATTTCACCATAGGGTTTCATTGATCGCTTACTCGGCAACTTGTATGAAGCAGGATTTCTACTTTCCCCTTTTCGCTTCAGTGATCGTGTACTCTTGAGTGTAGCTCGGGCTGAGAATGACGCAGCCATGGGAAAGTTGACAGTTAAGCCTATCTAGTGACAGCCCATCATAGGCTAGCTGGGTGATCTTGCAACTTGTACCATGTCGGAGTTTGATTTTCCCCATAGGGTTTCATTGATCGTGTACTCTTGAGTGTAGCTCAGGCTGAGAAGGTCGCAGCCATGGGAAAGTTGACAGTTTAGCCTATCTAGTGACAACCCATCATAGGCTAGCTGGGTGATCTTTCAACTTGTACCATGTCGGAGTTTGATTTTCCCCATAGGGTTTCATTGATCGTGTACTCTTGAGTGTAGCTCGGGCTGAGAAGGTCGCAACCATGGGAAAGTTGACAGTTAAGCCTATCTAGTGACAACCCATCATAGGCTAGCTGGGTGATCTTGCAACTTGTATCATGCCGGAGTTTGATTTTCACCATAGGGTTTCATTGATCGTGTACTCTTGAGTGTAGCTCGGGCTGAGAAGGTCGCAACCATGGGAAAGTTGACAGTTAAGCCTATCTAGTGACAACCCATCATAGGCTAGCTGGGTGATCTTTCAACTTGTACCATGTCGGAGTTTGATTTTCCCCATAGGGTTTCATTGATCGTGTACTCTTGAGTGTAGCTCGGGCTGAGAAGGTCGCAACCATGGGAAAGTTGACAGTTAAGCCTATCTAGTGACAACCCATCATAGGCTAGCTGGGTGATCTTGCAACTTGTATCATGCCGGAGTTTGATTTTCACCATAGGGTTTCATTGATCGCTTACTCGGCAACTTGTATGAAGCAGGATTTCTTCTTTCCCCTTAGCGCTTCATTGATCGTGTACTCTTGAGTGTAGCTCGGGCTGAGAATGACGCAGCCATGGGAAAGTTGACAGTTAAGCCTATCTAGTGACAGCCCATCATAGGCTAGCTGGGTGATCTTGCAACTTGTACCATGTCGGAGTTTGATTTTCCCCATAGGGTTTCATTGATCGTGTACTCTTGAATGTAGCTCAGGCTGAGAAGGTCGCAGCCATGGGAAAGTTGACAGTTTAGCCTATCTAGTGACAACCCATCATAGGCTAGCTGGGTGATCTTTCAACTTGTACCATGTCGGAGTTTGATTTTCCCCATAGGGTTTCATTGATCGTGTACTCTTGACTGTAGCTCGGGCTGAGAAGGTCGCAACCATGGGAAAGTTGACAGTTAAGCCTATCTAGTGACAACCCATCATAGGCTAGCTGGGTGATCTTGCAACTTGTATCATGCCGGAGTTTGATTTTCACCATAGGGTTTCATTGATCGCTTACTCGGCAACTTGTATGAAGCAGGATTTCTTCTTTCCCCTTAGCGCTTCATTGATCGTGTACTCTTGAGTGTAGCTCGGGCTGAGAATGACGCAGCCATGGGAAAGTTGACAGTTAAGCCTATCTAGTGACAGCCCATCATAGGCTAGCTGGGTGATCTTGCAACTTGTACCATGTCGGAGTGTGATTTTCCCCATAGGGTTTCATTGATCGTGTACTCTTGAGTGTAGCTCGGGCTGAGAAGGTCGCAGCCATGGGAAAGTTTACAGTTAAGCCTATCTAGTGACAACCCATCATAGACTAGCTGGGTGATCTTGCAACTTGTATCATGCCGGAGTTTGATTTTCACCATAGGGTTTCATTGATCGCTTACTCGGCAACTTGTATGAAGCAGGATTTCTACTTTCCCCTTAGCGCTTCATTGATCGTGTACTCTTGAGTGTAGCTCGGGCTGAGAAGGTCGCAGCCATGGGAAAGTTGACAGTTAAGCCTATCTAGTGACAACCCATCATAGGCTAGCTGGGTGATCTTGCAACTTGTACAATGTCGGAGTTTGATTTTCCCCATAGGGTTTCATTGATCGTGTACTCTTGAGTGTAGCTCAGGCTGAGAAGGTCGCAGCCATGGGAAAGTTGACAGTTTAGCCTATCTAGTGACAACCCATCATAGGCTAGCTGGGTGATCTTTCAACTTGTACCATGTCGGAGTTTGATTTTCCCCATAGGGTTTCATTGATCGTGTACTCTTGACTGTAGCTCGGGCTGAGAAGGTCGCAACCATGGGAAAGTTGACAGTTAAGCCTATCTAGTGACAACCCATCATAGGCTAGCTGGGTGATCTTGCAACTTGTATCATGCCGGAGTTTGATTTTCACCATAGGGTTTCATTGATCGCTTACTCGGCAACTTGTATGAAGCAGGATTTCTACTTTCCCCTTAGCGCTTCAGTGATCGTGTACTCTTGAGTGTAGCTCGGGCTGAGAATGACGCAGCCATGGGAAAGTTGACAGTTAAGCCTATCTAGTGACAGCCCATCATAGGCTAGCTGGGTGATCTTGCAACTTGTACCATGTCTGAGTTTGATTTTCCCCATAGGGTTTCATTGATCGTGTACTCTTGAGTGTAGCTCGGGCTGAGAAGGTCGCAGCCATGGGAAAGTTGACAGTTAAGCCTATCTAGTGACAACCCATCATAGGCTAGCTGGGTGATCTTGCAACTTGTATCATGCCGGAGTTTGATTTTCACCATAGGGTTTCATTGATCGCTTACTCGGCAACTTGTATGAAGCAGGATTTCTACTTTCCCCTTAGCGCTTCAGTGATCGTGTACTCTTGAGTGTAGCTCGGGCTGAGAATGACGCAGCCATGGGAAAGTTGACAGTTAAGCCTATCTAGTGACAGCCCATCATAGGCTAGCTGGGTGATCTTGCAACTTGTACCATGTCTGAGTTTGATTTTCCCCATAGGGTTTCATTGATCGTGTACTCTTGAGTGTAGCTCGGGCTGAGAATGACGCAGCCATGGGAAAGTTGACAGTTAAGCCTATCTAGTGACAGCCCATCATAGGCTAGCTGGGTGATCTTGCAACTTGTACAATGTCGGAGTTTGATTTTCCCCATAGGGTTTCATTGATCGTGTACTCTTGAGTGTAGCTCAGGCTGAGAAGGTCGCAGCCATGGGAAAGTTGACAGTTTAGCCTATCTAGTGACAACCCATCATAGGCTAGCTGGGTGATCTTTCAACTTGTACCATGTCGGAGTTTGATTTTCCCCTTAGGGTTTCATTGATCGTGTACTCTTGAGTGTAGCTCGGGCTGAGAAGGTCGCAACCATGGGAAAGTTGACAGTTAAGCCTATCTAGTGACAACCCATCATAGGCTAGCTGGGTGATCTTGCAACTTGTATCATGCCGGAGTTTGATTTTCACCATAGGGTTTCATTGATCGTGTACTCTTGAGTGTAGCTCGGGCTGAGAAGGTCGCAACCATGGGAAAGTTGACAGTTAAGCCTATCTAGTGACAACCCATCATAGGCTAGCTGGGTGATCTTTCAACTTGTACCATGTCGGAGTTTGATTTTCCCCATAGGGTTTCATTGATCGTGTACTCTTGAGTGTAGCTCGGGCTGAGAAGGTCGCAACCATGGGAAAGTTGACAGTTAAGCCTATCTAGTGACAACCCATCATAGGCTAGCTGGGTGATCTTGCAACTTGTATCATGCCGGAGTTTGATTTTCACCATAGGGTTTCATTGATCGCTTACTCGGCAACTTGTATGAAGCAGGATTTCTTCTTTCCCCTTAGCGCTTCATTGATCGTGTACTCTTGAGTGTAGCTCGGGCTGAGAATGACGCAGCCATGGGAAAGTTGACAGTTAAGCCTATCTAGTGACAGCCCATCATAGGCTAGCTGGGTGATCTTGCAACTTGTACCATGTCGGAGTTTGATTTTCCCCATAGGGTTTCATTGATCGTGTACTCTTGAGTGTAGCTCAGGCTGAGAAGGTCGCAGCCATGGGAAAGTTGACAGTTTAGCCTATCTAGTGACAACCCATCATAGGCTAGCTGGGTGATCTTTCAACTTGTACCATGTCGGAGTTTGATTTTCCCCATAGGGTTTCATTGATCGTGTACTCTTGACTGTAGCTCGGGCTGAGAAGGTCGCAACCATGGGAAAGTTGACAGTTAAGCCTATCTAGTGACAACCCATCATAGGCTAGCTGGGTGATCTTGCAACTTGTATCATGCCGGAGTTTGATTTTCACTTTAGGGTTTCATTGATCGCTTACTCGGCAACTTGTATGAAGCAGGATTTCTACTTTCCCCTTAGCGCTTCAGTGATCGTGTACTCTTGAGTGTAGCTCGGGCTGAGAATGACGCAGCCATGGGAAAGTTGACAGTTAAGCCTATCTAGTGACAGCCCATCATAGGCTAGCTGGGTGATCTTGCAACTTGTACCATGTCGGAGTTTGATTTTCCCCATAGGGTTTCATTGATCGTGTACTCTTGAGTGTAGCTCGGGCTGAGAAGGTCGCAGCCATGGGAAAGTTGACAGTTAAGCCTATCTAGTGACAACCCATCATAGGCTAGCTGGGTGATCTTGCAACTTGTATCATGCCGGAGTTTGATTTTCACCATAGGGTTTCATTGATCGTGTACTCTTGAGTGTAGCTCGGGCTGAGAAGGTCGCAACCATGGGAAAGTTGACAGTTAAGCCTATCTAGTGACAACCCATCATAGGCTAGCTGGGTGATCTTGCAACTTGTATCATGCCGGAGTTTGATTTTCACCATAGGGTTTCATTGATCGCTTACTCGGCAACTTGTATGAAGCAGGATTTCTTCTTTCCCCTTAGCGCTTCATTGATCGTGTACTCTTGAGTGTAGCTCGGGCTGAGAATGACGCAGCCATGGGAAAGTTGACAGTTAAGCCTATCTAGTGACAGCCCATCATAGGCTAGCTGGGTGATCTTGCAACTTGTACCATGTCGGAGTGTGATTTTCCCCATAGGGTTTCATTGATCGTGTACTCTTGAGTGTAGCTCGGGCTGAGAAGGTCGCAGCCATGGGAAAGTTTACAGTTAAGCCTATCTAGTGACAACCCATCATAGACTAGCTGGGTGATCTTGCAACTTGTATCATGCCGGAGTTTGATTTTCACCATAGGGTTTCATTGATCGCTTACTCGGCAACTTGTATGAAGCAGGATTTCTACTTTCCCCTTAGCGCTTCATTGATCGTGTACTCTTGAGTGTAGCTCGGGCTGAGAATGACGCAGCCATGGGAAAGTTGACAGTTAAGCCTATCTAGTGACAGCCCATCATAGGCTAGCTGGGTGATCTTGCAACTTGTACAATGTCGGAGTTTGATTTTCCCCATAGGGTTTCATTAATCGTGTACTCTTGAGTGTAGCTCAGGCTGAGAAGGTCGCAGCCATGGGAAAGTTGACAGTTTAGCCTATCTAGTGACAACCCATCATAGGCTAGCTGGGTGATCTTGCAACTTGTATCATGCCGGAGTTTGATTTTCACCATAGGGTTTCATTGATCGCTTACTCGGCAACTTGTATGAAGCAGGATTTCTACTTTCCCCTTAGCGCTTCATTGATCGTGTACTCTTGAGTGTAGCTCGGGCTGAGAATGACGCAGCCATGGGAAAGTTGACAGTTAAGCCTATCTAGTGACAGCCCATCATAGGCTAGCTGGGTGATCTTGCAACTTGTACCATGTCGGAGTTTGATTTTCCCCATAGGGTTTCATTGATCGTGTACTCTTGAGTGTAGCTCGGGCTGAGAAGGTCGCAGCCATGGGAAAGTTGACAGTTAAGCCTATCTAGTGACAACCCATCATAGGCTAGCTGGGTGATCTTGCAACTTGTATCATGCCGGAGTTTGATTTTCACCATAGGGTTTCATTGATCGCTTACTCGGCAACTTGTATGAAGCAGGATTTCTACTTTCCCCTTAGCGCTTCATTGATCGTGTACTCTTGAGTGTAGCTCGGGCTGAGAATGACGCAGCCATGGGAAAGTTGACAGTTAAGCCTATCTAGTGACAGCCCATCATAGGCTAGCTGGGTGATCTTGCAACTTGTACCATGTCGGAGTTAGATTTTCCCCATAGGGTTTCATTGATCGTGTACTCTTGAGTGTAGCTCAGGCTGAGAAGGTCGCAGCCATGGGAAAGTTGACAGTTTAGCCTATCTAGTGACAACCCATCATAGGCTAGCTGGGTGATCTTGCAACTTGTACCATGTCGGATTTTGATTTTCCCCATAGGGTTTCATTGATCGTGTACTCTTGAGTGTAGCTCGGGCTGAGAAGGTCGCAGCCATGGGAAAGTTGACAGTTAAGCCTATCTAGTGACAACCCATCATAGGCTAGCTGGGTGATCTTGCAACTTGTATCATGCCGGAGTTTGATTTTCACCATAGGGTTTCATTGATCGCTTCTCGGCAACTTGTATGAAGCAGGATTTCTACTTTTCCCTTAGCGCTTCATTGATCGTGTACTCTTGAGTGTAGCTCGGGCTGAGAAGGTCGCAGCCATGGGAAAGTTGACAGTTAAGCCTATCTAGTGACAACCCATCATAGGCTAGCTGGGTGATCTTGCAACTTGTACAATGTCGGAGTTTGATTTTCCCCATAGGGTTTCATTGATCGTGTACTCTTGAGTGTAGCTCAGGCTGAGAAGGTCGCAGCCATGGGAAAGTTGACAGTTTAGCCTATCTAGTGACAACCCATCATAGGCTAGCTGGGTGATCTTTCAACTTGTACCATGTCGGAGTTTGATTTTCCCCATAGGGTTTCATTGATCGTGTACTCTTGACTGTAGCTCGGGCTGAGAAGGTCGCAACCATGGGAAAGTTGACAGTTAAGCCTATCTAGTGACAACCCATCATAGGCTAGCTGGGTGATCTTGCAACTTGTATCATGCCGGAGTTTGATTTTCACCATAGGGTTTCATTGATCGCTTACTCGGCAACTTGTATGAAGCAGGATTTCTACTTTCCCCTTAGCGCTTCAGTGATCGTGTACTCTTGAGTGTAGCTCGGGCTGAGAATGACGCAGCCATGGGAAAGTTGACAGTTAAGCCTATCTAGTGACAGCCCATCATAGGCTAGCTGGGTGATCTTGCAACTTGTACCATGTCTGAGTTTGATTTTCCCCATAGGGTTTCATTGATCGTGTACTCTTGAGTGTAGCTCGGGCTGAGAAGGTCGCAGCCATGGGAAAGTTGACAGTTAAGCCTATCTAGTGACAACCCATCATAGGCTAGCTGGGTGATCTTGCAACTTGTATCATGCCGGAGTTTGATTTTCACCATAGGGTTTCATTGATCGCTTACTCGGCAACTTGTATGAAGCAGGATTTCTTCTTTCCCCTTAGCGCTTCATTGATCGTGTACTCTTGAGTGTAGCTCGGGCTGAGAATGACGCAGCCATGGGAAAGTTGACAGTTAAGCCTATCTAGTGACAGCCCATCATAGGCTAGCTGGGTGATCTTGCAACTTGTACCATGTCGGAGTTTGATTTTCCCCATAGGGTTTCATTGATCGTGTACTCTTGAGTGTAGCTCAGGCTGAGAAGGTCGCAGCCATGGGAAAGTTGACAGTTTAGCCTATCTAGTGTCAACCCATCATAGGCTAGCTGGGTGATCTTGCAACTTGTATCATGCCGGAGTTTGATTTTCACCATAGGGTTTCATTGATCGCTTACTCGGCAACTTGTATGAAGCAGGATTTCTACTTTCCCCTTAGCGCTTCATTGATCGTGTACTCTTGAGTGTAGCTCGGGCTGAGAATGACGCAGCCATGGGAAAGTTGACAGTTAAGCCTATCTAGTGACAGCCCATCATAGGCTAGCTGGGTGATCTTGCAACTTGTACAATGTCGGAGTTTGATTTTCCCCATAGGGTTTCATTGATCGTGTACTCTTGAGTGTAGCTCAGGCTGAGAAGGTCGCAGCCATGGGAAAGTTGACAGTTTAGCCTATCTAGTGACAACCCATCATAGGCTAGCTGGGTGATCTTTCAACTTGTACCATGTCGGAGTTTGATTTTCCCCATAGGGTTTCATTGATCGTGTACTCTTGAGTGTAGCTCGGGCTGAGAAGGTCGCAACCATGAGAAAGTTGACAGTTAAGCCTATCTAGTGACAACCCATCATAGGCTAGCTGGGTGATCTTGCAACTTGTATCATGCCGGAGTTTGATTTTCACCATAGGGTTTCATTGATCGCTTACTCGGCAACTTGTATGAAGCAGGATTTCTACTTTCCCCTTAGCGCTTCATTGATCGTGTACTCTTGAGTGTAGCTCGGGCTGAGAATGACGCAGCCATGGGAAAGTTGACAGTTAAGCCTATCTAGTGACAGCCCATCATAGGCTAGCTGGGTGATCTTGCAACTTGTACCATGTCGGAGTTTGATTTTCCCCATAGGGTTTCATTGATCGTGTACTCTTGAGTGTAGCTCAGGCTGAGAAGGTCGCAGCCATGGGAAAGTTGACAGTTTAGCCTATCTAGTGTCAACCCATCATAGGCTAGCTGGGTGATCTTGCAACTTGTATCATGCCGGAGTTTGATTTTCACCATAGGGTTTCATTGATCGCTTACTCGGCAACTTGTATGAAGCAGGATTTCTACTTTCCCCTTAGCGCTTCATTGATCGTGTACTCTTGAGTGTAGCTCGGGCTGAGAATGACGCAGCCATGGGAAAGTTGACAGTTAAGCCTATCTAGTGACAGCCCATCATAGGCTAGCTGGGTGATCTTGCAACTTGTACAATGTCGGAGTTTGATTTTCCCCATAGGGTTTCATTGATCGTGTACTCTTGAGTGTAGCTCAGGCTGAGAAGGTCGCAGCCATGGGAAAGTTGACAGTTTAGCCTATCTAGTGACAACCCATCATAGGCTAGCTGGGTGATCTTTCAACTTGTACCATGTCGGAGTTTGATTTTCCCCATAGGGTTTCATTGATCGTGTACTCTTGAGTGTAGCTCGGGCTGAGAAGGTCGCAACCATGAGAAAGTTGACAGTTAAGCCTATCTAGTGACAACCCATCATAGGCTAGCTGGGTGATCTTGCAACTTGTATCATGCCGGAGTTTGATTTTCACCATAGGGTTTCATTGATCGCTTACTCGGCAACTTGTATGAAGCAGGATTTCTACTTTCCCCTTAGCGCTTCATTGATCGTGTACTCTTGAGTGTAGCTCGGGCTGAGAATGACGCAGCCATGGGAAAGTTGACAGTTAAGCCTATCTAGTGACAGCCCATCATAGGCTAGCTGGGTGATCTTGCAACTTGTACCATGTCGGAGTTTGATTTTCCCCATAGGGTTTCATTGATCGTGTACTCTTGAGTGTAGCTCAGGCTGAGAAGGTCGCAGCCATGGGAAAGTTGACAGTTTAGCCTATCTAGTGACAACCCATCATAGGCTAGCTGGGTGATCTTGCAACTTGTACCATGTCGGATTTTGATTTTCCCCATAGGGTTTCATTGATCGTGTACTCTTGAGTGTAGCTCGGGCTGAGAAGGTCGCAGCCATGGGAAAGTTGACAGTTAAGCCTATCTAGTGACAACCCATCATAGGCTAGCTGGGTGATCTTGCAACTTGTATCATGCCGGAGTTTGATTTTCAGCATAGGGTTTCATTGATCGCTTCTCGGCAACTTGTATGAAGCAGGATTTCTACTTTCCCCTTAGCGCTTCATTGATCGTGTACTCTTGAGTGTAGCTCGGGCTGAGAAGGTCGCAGCCATGGGAAAGTTGACAGTTAAGCCTATCTAGTGACAACCCATCATAGGCTAGCTGGGTGATCTTGCAACTTGTACAATGTCGGAGTTTGATTTTCCCCATAGGGTTTCATTGATCGTGTACTCTTGAGTGTAGCTCAGGCTGAGAAGGTCGCAGCCATGGAAAAGTTGACAGTTTAGCCTATCTAGTGACAACCCATCATAGGCTAGCTGGGTGATCTTTCAACTTGTACCATGTCGGAGTTTGATTTTCCCCATAGGGTTTCATTGATCGTGTACTCTTGACTGTAGCTCGGGCTGAGAAGGTCGCAACCATGGGAAAGTTGACAGTTAAGCCTATCTAGTGACAACCCATCATAGGCTAGCTGGGTGATCTTGCAACTTGTATCATGCCGGAGTTTGAATTTCACCATAGGGTTTCATTGATCGCTTACTCGGCAACTTGTATGAAGCAGGATTTCTACTTTCCCCTTTTCGCTTCAGTGATCGTGTACTCTTGAGTGTAGCTCGGGCTGAGAATGACGCAGCCATGGGAAAGTTGACAGTTAAGCCTATCTAGTGACAGCCCATCATAGGCTAGCTGGGTGATCTTGCAACTTGTACCATGTCGGAGTTTGATTTTCCCCATAGGGTTTCATTGATCGTGTACTCTTGAGTGTAGCTCAGGCTGAGAAGGTCGCAGCCATGGGAAAGTTGACAGTTTAGCCTATCTAGTGACAACCCATCATAGGCTAGCTGGGTGATCTTTCAACTTGTACCATGTCGGAGTTTGATTTTCCCCATAGGGTTTCATTGATCGTGTACTCTTGAGTGTAGCTCGGGCTGAGAAGGTCGCAACCATGGGAAAGTTGACAGTTAAGCCTATCTAGTGACAACCCATCATAGGCTAGCTGGGTGATCTTGCAACTTGTATCATGCCGGAGTTTGATTTTCACCATAGGGTTTCATTGATCGTGTACTCTTGAGTGTAGCTCGGGCTGAGAAGGTCGCAACCATGGGAAAGTTGACAGTTAAGCCTATCTAGTGACAACCCATCATAGGCTAGCTGGGTGATCTTTCAACTTGTACCATGTCGGAGTTTGATTTTCCCCATAGGGTTTCATTGATCGTGTACTCTTGAGTGTAGCTCGGGCTGAGAAGGTCGCAACCATGGGAAAGTTGACAGTTAAGCCTATCTAGTGACAACCCATCATAGGCTAGCTGGGTGATCTTGCAACTTGTATCATGCCGGAGTTTGATTTTCACCATAGGGTTTCATTGATCGCTTACTCGGCAACTTGTATGAAGCAGGATTTCTTCTTTCCCCTTAGCGCTTCATTGATCGTGTACTCTTGAGTGTAGCTCGGGCTGAGAATGACGCAGCCATGGGAAAGTTGACAGTTAAGCCTATCTAGTGACAGCCCATCATAGGCTAGCTGGGTGATCTTGCAACTTGTACCATGTCGGAGTTTGATTTTCCCCATAGGGTTTCATTGATCGTGTACTCTTGAATGTAGCTCAGGCTGAGAAGGTCGCAGCCATGGGAAAGTTGACAGTTTAGCCTATCTAGTGACAACCCATCATAGGCTAGCTGGGTGATCTTTCAACTTGTACCATGTCGGAGTTTGATTTTCCCCATAGGGTTTCATTGATCGTGTACTCTTGACTGTAGCTCGGGCTGAGAAGGTCGCAACCATGGGAAAGTTGACAGTTAAGCCTATCTAGTGACAACCCATCATAGGCTAGCTGGGTGATCTTGCAACTTGTATCATGCCGGAGTTTGATTTTCACTTTAGGGTTTCATTGATCGCTTACTCGGCAACTTGTATGAAGCAGGATTTCTACTTTCCCCTTAGCGCTTCAGTGATCGTGTACTCTTGAGTGTAGCTCGGGCTGAGAATGACGCAGCCATGGGAAAGTTGACAGTTAAGCCTATCTAGTGACAGCCCATCATAGGCTAGCTGGGTGATCTTGCAACTTGTACCATGTCGGAGTTTGATTTTCCCCATAGGGTTTCATTGATCGTGTACTCTTGAGTGTAGCTCGGGCTGAGAAGGTCGCAGCCATGGGAAAGTTGACAGTTAAGCCTATCTAGTGACAACCCATCATAGGCTAGCTGGGTGATCTTGCAACTTGTATCATGCCGGAGTTTGATTTTCACCATAGGGTTTCATTGATCGTGTACTCTTGAGTGTAGCTCGGGCTGAGAAGGTCGCAACCATGGGAAAGTTGACAGTTAAGCCTATCTAGTGACAACCCATCATAGGCTAGCTGGGTGATCTTGCAACTTGTATCATGCCGGAGTTTGATTTTCACCATAGGGTTTCATTGATCGCTTACTCGGCAACTTGTATGAAGCAGGATTTCTTCTTTCCCCTTAGCGCTTCATTGATCGTGTACTCTTGAGTGTAGCTCGGGCTGAGAATGACGCAGCCATGGGAAAGTTGACAGTTAAGCCTATCTAGTGACAGCCCATCATAGGCTAGCTGGGTGATCTTGCAACTTGTACCATGTCGGAGTGTGATTTTCCCCATAGGGTTTCATTGATCGTGTACTCTTGAGTGTAGCTCGGGCTGAGAAGGTCGCAGCCATGGGAAAGTTTACAGTTAAGCCTATCTAGTGACAACCCATCATAGACTAGCTGGGTGATCTTGCAACTTGTATCATGCCGGAGTTTGATTTTCACCATAGGGTTTCATTGATCGCTTACTCGGCAACTTGTATGAAGCAGGATTTCTACTTTCCCCTTAGCGCTTCATTGATCGTGTACTCTTGAGTGTAGCTCGGGCTGAGAATGACGCAGCCATGGGAAAGTTGACAGTTAAGCCTATCTAGTGACAGCCCATCATAGGCTAGCTGGGTGATCTTGCAACTTGTATCATGCCGGAGTTTGATTTTCACCATAGGGTTTCATTGATCGCTTCTCGGCAACTTGTATGAAGCAGGATTTCTACTTTCCCCTTAGCGCTTCATTGATCGTGTACTCTTGAGTGTAGCTCGGGCTGAGAAGGTCGCAGCCATGGGAAAGTTGACAGTTAAGCCTATCTAGTGACAACCCATCATAGGCTAGCTGGGTGATCTTGCAACTTGTACAATGTCGGAGTTTGATTTTCCCCATAGGGTTTCATTGATCGTGTACTCTTGAGTGTAGCTCAGGCTGAGAAGGTCGCAGCCATGGGAAAGTTGACAGTTTAGCCTATCTAGTGACAACCCATCATAGGCTAGCTGGGTGATCTTTCAACTTGTACCATGTCGGAGTTTGATTTTCCCCATAGGGTTTCATTGATCGTGTACTCTTGACTGTAGCTCGGGCTGAGAAGGTCGCAACCATGGGAAAGTTGACAGTTAAGCCTATCTAGTGACAACCCATCATAGGCTAGCTGGGTGATCTTGCAACTTGTATCATGCCGGAGTTTGATTTTCACCATAGGGTTTCATTGATCGCTTACTCGGCAACTTGTATGAAGCAGGATTTCTACTTTCCCCTTAGCGCTTCAGTGATCGTGTACTCTTGAGTGTAGCTCGGGCTGAGAATGACGCAGCCATGGGAAAGTTGACAGTTAAGCCTATCTAGTGACAGCCCATCATAGGCTAGCTGGGTGATCTTGCAACTTGTACCATGTCTGAGTTTGATTTTCCCCATAGGGTTTCATTGATCGTGTACTCTTGAGTGTAGCTCGGGCTGAGAAGGTCGCAACCATGGGAAAGTTGACAGTTAAGCCTATCTAGTGACAACCCATCATAGGCTAGCTGGGTGATCTTTCAACTTGTACCATGTCGGAGTTTGATTTTCCCCATAGGGTTTCATTGATCGTGTACTCTTGAGTGTAGCTCGGGCTGAGAAGGTCGCAACCATGGGAAAGTTGACAGTTAAGCCTATCTAGTGACAACCCATCATAGGCTAGCTGGGTGATCTTGCAACTTGTATCATGCCGGAGTTTGATTTTCACCATAGGGTTTCATTGATCGCTTACTCGGCAACTTGTATGAAGCAGGATTTCTTCTTTCCCCTTAGCGCTTCATTGATCGTGTACTCTTGAGTGTAGCTCGGGCTGAGAATGACGCAGCCATGGGAAAGTTGACAGTTAAGCCTATCTAGTGACAGCCCATCATAGGCTAGCTGGGTGATCTTGCAACTTGTACCATGTCGGAGTTTGATTTTCCCCATAGGGTTTCATTGATCGTGTACTCTTGAATGTAGCTCAGGCTGAGAAGGTCGCAGCCATGGGAAAGTTGACAGTTTAGCCTATCTAGTGACAACCCATCATAGGCTAGCTGGGTGATCTTTCAACTTGTACCATGTCGGAGTTTGATTTTCCCCATAGGGTTTCATTGATCGTGTACTCTTGACTGTAGCTCGGGCTGAGAAGGTCGCAACCATGGGAAAGTTGACAGTTAAGCCTATCTAGTGACAACCCATCATAGGCTAGCTGGGTGATCTTGCAACTTGTATCATGCCGGAGTTTGATTTTCACTTTAGGGTTTCATTGATCGCTTACTCGGCAACTTGTATGAAGCAGGATTTCTACTTTCCCCTTAGCGCTTCAGTGATCGTGTACTCTTGAGTGTAGCTCGGGCTGAGAATGACGCAGCCATGGGAAAGTTGACAGTTAAGCCTATCTAGTGACAGCCCATCATAGGCTAGCTGGGTGATCTTGCAACTTGTACCATGTCGGAGTTTGATTTTCCCCATAGGGTTTCATTGATCGTGTACTCTTGAGTGTAGCTCGGGCTGAGAAGGTCGCAGCCATGGGAAAGTTGACAGTTAAGCCTATCTAGTGACAACCCATCATAGGCTAGCTGGGTGATCTTGCAACTTGTATCATGCCGGAGTTTTGATTTTCACCAA
>NW_027440929.1:0-51626 GCF_031893055.1 Leptodactylus fuscus
TATGAAGCAGGATTTCTACTTTCCCCTTAGCGCTTCATTGATCGTGTACTCTTGAGTGTAGCTCGGGCTGAGAATGACGCAGCCATGGGAAAGTTGACAGTTAAGCCTATCTAGTGACAGCCCATTATAGGCTAGCTGGGTGAGCTTGCAACTTCTACCATGTCGGAGTTTGATTTTCCCCATAGGGTTTCATTGATCGTGTACTCTTGAGTGTAGCTCGGGCTGAGAAGGTCGCAGCCATGGGAAAGTTGACAGTTAAGCCTATCTAGTGACAACCCATCATAGGCTAGCTGGGTGATCTTGCAACTTGTATCATGCCGGAGTTTGATTTTCACCATAGGGTTTCATTGATCGCTTACTCGGCAACTTGTATCAAGCAGGATTTCTACTTTCCCCTTAGCGCTTCATTGATCGTGTACTCTTGAGTGTAGATCGGGCTGAGAATGACGCAGCCATGGGAAAGTTGACAGTTAAGCCTATCTAGTGACAGCCCATCATAGGCTAGCTGGGTGATCTTGCAACTTGTACCATGTCGGAGTTTGATTTTCCCCATAGGGTTTCATTGATCGTGTACTCTTGAGTGTAGCTCGGGCTGAGAAGGTCGCAGCCATGTGAAAGTTGACAGTTAAGCCTATCTAGTGACAACCCATCATAGGCTAGCTGGGTGATCTTGCAACTTGTATCATGCCGGAGTTTGATTTTCACCATAGGGTTTCATTGATCGCTTACTCGGCAACTTGTATGAAGCAGGATTTCTACTTTCCCCTTAGCGCTTCATTGTTCGTGTACTCTTGAGTGTAGCTCGGGCTGAGAATGACGCAGCCATGGGAAAGTTGACAGTTAAGCCTATCTAGTGACAGCCCATCATAGGCTAGCTGGGTGAGCTTGCAACTTCTACCATGTCGGAGTTTGATTTTCCCCATAGGGTTTCATTGATCGTGTACTCTTGAGTGTAGCTCGGGCTGAGAAGGTCGCAGCCATGGGAAAGTTGACAGTTAAGCCTATCTAGTGACAACCCATCATAGGCTAGCTGGGTGATCTAGCAACTTGTATCATGCCGGAGTTTGATTTTCACCATAGGGTTTCATTGATCGCTTACTCGGCAACTTGTATGAAGCAGGATTTCTACTTTCCCCTTAGCGCTTCATTGATCGTGTACTCTTGAGTGTAGCTCGGGCTGAGAATGACGCAGCCATGGGAAAGTTGACAGTTAAGCCTATCTAGTGACAGCCCATCATAGGCTAGCTGGGTGAGCTTGCAACTTCTACCATGTCGGAGTTTGATTTTCCCCATAGGGTTTCATTGATCGTGTACTCTTGAGTGTAGCTCGGGCTGAGAAGGTCGCAGCCATGGGAAAGTTGACAGTTAAGCCTATCTAGTGACAACCCATCATAGGCTAGCTGGGTGATCTTGCAACTTGTATCATGCCGGAGTTTGATTTTCACCATAGGGTTTCATTGATCGCTTACTCGGCAACTTGTATCAAGCAGGATTTCTACTTTCCCCTTAGCGCTTCATTGATCGTGTACTCTTGAGTGTAGATCGGGCTGAGAATGACGCAGCCATGGGAAAGTTGACAGTTAAGCCTATCTAGTGACAGCCCATCATAGGCTAGCTGGGTGATCTTGCAACTTGTACCATGTCGGAGTTTGATTTTCCCCATAGGGTTTCATTGATCGTGTACTCTTGAGTGTAGCTCGGGCTGAGAAGGTAGCAGCCATGTGAAAGTTGACAGTTAAGCCTATCTAGTGACAGCCCATCATAGGCTAGCTGGGTGAGCTTGCAACTTCTACCATGTCGGAGTTTGATTTTCCCCATAGGGTTTCATTGATCGTGTACTCTTGAGTGTAGCTCGGGCTGAGAAGGTCGCAGCCTTGGGAAAGTTGACAGTTAAGCCTATCTAGTGACAACCCATCATAGGCTAGCTGGGTGATCTTGCAACTTGTATCATGCCGGAGTTTGATTTTCACCATAGGGTTTCATTGATCGCTTACTCGGCAACTTGTATGAAGCAGGATTTCTACTTTCCCCTTAGCGCTTCATTGATCGTGTACTCTTGAGTGTAGCTCGGGCTGAGAATGACGCAGCCATGGGAAAGTTGACAGTTAAGCCTATCTAGTGACAGCCCATCATAGGCTAGCTGGGTGAGCTTGCAACTTCTACCATGTCGGAGTTTGATTTTCCCCATAGGGTTTCATTGATCGTGTACTCTTGAGTGTAGCTCGAGCTGAGAAGGTCGCAGCCATGGGAAAGTTGACAGTTAAGCCTATCTAGTGACAACCCATCATAGGCTAGCTGGGTGATCTTGCAACTTGTATCATGCCGGAGTTTGATTTTCACCATAGGGTTTCATTGATCGCTTACTCGGCAACTTGTATGAAGCAGGATTTCTACTTTCCCCTTAGCGCTTCATTGATCGTGTACTCTTGAGTGTAGCTCGGGCTGAGAATGACGCAGCCATGGGAAAGTTGACAGTTAAGCCTATCTAGTGACAGCCCATCATAGGCTAGCTGGGTGAGCTTGCAACTTCTACCATGTCGGAGTTTGATTTTCCCCATAGGGTTTCATTGATCGTGTACTCTTGAGTGTAGCTCGGGCTGAGAAGGTCGCAGCCATGGGAAAGTTGACAGTTAAGCCTATCTAGTGACAACCCATCATAGGCTAGCTGGGTGATCTTGCAACTTGTATCATGCCGGAGTTTGATTTTCACCATAGGGTTTCATTGATCGCTTACTCGGCAACTTGTATGAAGCAGGATTTCTACTTTCCCCTTAGCGCTTCATTGATCGTGTACTCTTGAGTGTAGCTCGGGCTGAGAATGACGCAGCCATGGGAAAGTTGACAGTTAAGCCTATCTAGTGACAGCCCATCATAGGCTAGCTGGGTGAGCTTGCAACTTCTACCATGTCGGAGTTTGATTTTCCCCATAGGGTTTCATTGATCGTGTACTCTTGAGTGTAGCTCGGGCTGAGAAGGTCGCAGCCATGGGAAAGTTGACAGTTAAGCCTATCTAGTGACAACCCATCATAGGCTAGCTGGGTGATCTTGCAACTTGTATCATGCCGGAGTTTGATTTTCACCATAGGGTTTCATTGATCGCTTACTCGGCAACTTGTATCAAGCAGGATTTCTACTTTCCCCTTAGCGCTTCATTGATCGTGTACTCTTGAGTGTAGCTCGGGCTGAGAATGACGCAGCCATGGGAAAGTTGACAGTTAAGCCTATCTAGTGACAGCCCATCATAGGCTAGCTGGGTGATCTTGCAACTTGTACCATGTCGGAGTTTGATTTTCCCCATAGGGTTTCATTGATCGTGTACTCTTGAGTGTAGCTCGGGCTGAGAAGGTCGCAGCCATGTGAAAGTTGACAGTTAAGCCTATCTAGTGACAACCCATCATAGGCTAGCTGGGTGATCTTGCAACTTGTATCATGCCGGAGTTTGATTTTCACCATAGGGTTTCATTGATCGCTTACTCGGCAACTTGTATGAAGCAGGATTTCTACTTTCCCCTTAGCGCTTCATTGATCGTGTACTCTTGAGTGTAGCTCGGGCTGAGAATGACGCAGCCATGGGAAAGTTGACAGTTAAGCCTATCTAGTGACAGCCCATCATAGGCTAGCTGGGTGAGCTTGCAACTTCTACCATGTCGGAGTTTGATTTTCCCCATAGGGTTTCATTGATCGTGTACTCTTGAGTGTAGCTCGGGCTGAGAAGGTCGCAGCCATGGGAAAGTTGACAGTTAAGCCTATCTAGTGACAACCCATCATAGGCTAGCTGGGTGATCTTGCAACTTGTATCATGCCGGAGTTTGATTTTCACCATAGGGTTTCATTGATCGCTTACTCGGCAACTTGTATCAAGCAGGATTTCTACTTTCCCCTTAGCGCTTCATTGATCGTGTACTCTTGAGTGTAGATCGGGCTGAGAATGACGCAGCCATGGGAAAGTTGACAGTTAAGCCTATCTAGTGACAGCCCATCATAGGCTAGCTGGGTGATCTTGCAACTTGTACCATGTCGGAGTTTGATTTTCCCCATAGGGTTTCATTGATCGTGTACTCTTGAGTGTAGCTCGGGCTGAGAAGGTAGCAGCCATGTGAAAGTTGACAGTTAAGCCTATCTAGTGACAGCCCATCATAGGCTAGCTGGGTGATCTTGCAACTTGTATCATGCCGGAGTTTGATTTTCACCATAGGGTTTCATTGATTGCTTACTCGGCAACTTGTATGAAGCAGGATTTCTACTTTCCCCTTAGCGCTTCATTGATCGTGTACTCTTGAGTGTAGCTCGGGCTGAGAATGACGCAGCCATGGGAAAGTTGACAGTTAAGCCTATCTAGTGACAGCCCATCATAGGCTAGCTGGGTGAGCTTGCAACTTCTACCATGTCGGAGTTTGATTTTCCCCATAGGGTTTCATTGATCGTGTACTCTTGAGTGTAGCTCGGGCTGAGAAGGTCGCAGCCTTGGGAAAGTTGACAGTTAAGCCTATCTAGTGACAACCCATCATAGGCTAGCTGGGTGATCTTGCAACTTGTATCATGCCGGAGTTTGATTTTCACCATAGGGTTTCATTGATCGCTTACTCGGCAACTTGTATGAAGCAGGATTTCTACTTTCCCCTTAGCGCTTCATTGATCGTGTACTCTTGAGTGTAGCTCGGGCTGAGAATGACGCAGCCATGGGAAAGTTGACAGTTAAGCCTATCTAGTGACAGCCCATCATAGGCTAGCTGGGTGAGCTTGCAACTTCTACCATGTCGGAGTTTGATTTTCCCCATAGGGTTTCATTGATCGTGTACTCTTGAGTGTAACTCGGGCTGAGAAGGTCGCAGCCATGGGAAAGTTGACAGTTAAGCCTATCTAGTGACAGCCCATCATAGGCTAGCTGGGTGATCTTGCAACTTGTACCATGTCGGAGTTTGATTTTCCCCATAGGGTTTCATTGATCGTGTACTCTTGAGTGTAGCTCGGGCTGAGAAGGTCGCAGCCATGGGAAAGTTGACAGTTAAGCCTATCTAGTGACAGCCCATCATAGGCTAGCTGGGTGAGCTTGCAACTTGTACCATGTCGGAGTTTGATTTTCCCCATAGGGTTTCATTGATCGTGTACTCTTGAGTGTAGCACGGGCTGAGAAGGTCGCAGCCATGGGAAAGTTGACAGTTAAGCCTATCTAGTGACAACCCATCATAGGCTAGCTGGGTGATCTTGCAACTTGTATCATGCCGGAGTTTGATTTTCACCATAGGGTTTCATTGATCGCTTACTCGGCAACTTGTATCAAGCAGGATTTCTACTTTCCCCTTAGCGCTTCATTGATCGTGTACTATTGAGTGTAGATCGGGCTGAGAATGACGCAGCCATGGGAAAGTTGACAGTTAAGCCTATCTAGTGACAGCCCATCATAGGCTAGCTGGGTGATCTTGCAACTTGTACCATGTCGGAGTTTGATTTTCCCCATAGGGTTTCATTGATCGTGTACTCTTGAGTGTAGCTCGGGCTGAGAAGGTCGCAGCCATGGGAAAGTTGACAGTTAAGCCTATCTAGTGACAACCCATCATAGGCTAGCTGGGTGATCTTGCAACTTGTATCATGCCGGAGTTTGATTTTCACCATAGGGTTTCATTGATCGCTTACTCGGCAACTTGTATCAAGCAGGATTTCTACTTTCCCCTTAGCGCTTCATTGATCGTGTACTCTTGAGTGTAGATCGGGCTGAGAATGACGCAGCCATGGGAAAGTTAACAGTTAAGCCTATCTAGTGACAGCCCATCATAGGCTAGCTGGGTGAGCTTGCAACTTGTACCATGTCGGAGTTTGATTTTCCCCATAGGTTTTCATTGATCGTGTACTCTTGAGTGTAGCTCGGGCTGAGAAGGTCGCAGCCATGGGAAAGTTGACAGTTAAGCCTATCTAGTGACAACCCATCATAGGCTAGCTGGGTGATCTTGCAACTTGTATCATGCCGGAGTTTGATTTTCACCATAGGGTTTCATTGATCGCTTACTCGGCAACTTGTATGAAGCAGGATTTCTACTTTCCCCTTAGCGCTTCATTGATCGTGTACTCTTGAGTGTAGCTCGGGCTGAGAATGACGCAGCCATGGGAAAGTTGACAGTTAAGCCTATCTAGTGACAGCCCATCATAGGCTAGTTGGGTGAGCTTGCAACTTCTACCATGTCGGAGTTTGATTTTGCCATAGGGTTTCATTGATCGTGTACTCTTGAGTGTAACTCGGGCTGAGAAGGTCGCAGCCATGGGAAAGTTGACAGTTAAGCCTATCTAGTGACAGCCCATCATAGGCTAGCTGGGTGAGCTTGCAACTTCTACCATGTCGGAGTTTGATTTTCCCCATAGGGTTTCATTGATCGTGTACTCTTGAGTGTAACTCGGGCTGAGAAGGTCGCAGCCATGGGAAAGTTGACAGTTAAGCCTATCTAGTGACAGCCCATCATAGGCTAGCTGGGTGAGCTTGCAGCTTGTACCATGTCGGAGTTTGATTTTCCCCATAGGGTTTCATTGATCGTGTACTCTTGAGTGTAGCACGGGCTGAGAAGGTCGCAGCCATGGGAAAGTTGACAGTTAAGCCTATCTAGTGACAACCCATCATAGGCTAGCTGGGTGATCTTGCAACTTGTATCATGCCGGAGTTTGATTTTCACCATAGGGTTTCATTGATCGCTTACTCGGCAACTTGTATCAAGCAGGATTTCTACTTTCCCCTTAGCGCTTCATTGATCGTGTACTCTTGAGTGTAGCTCGGGCTGAGAATGACGCAGCCATGGGAAAGTTGACAGTTAAGCCTATCTAGTGACAGCCCATCATAGGCTAGCTGGGTGAGCTTGCAACTTCTACCATGTCGGAGTTTGATTTTCCCCATAGGGTTTCATTGATCGTGTACTCTTGAGTGTAGCTCGAGCTGAGAAGGTCGCAGCCATGGGAAAGTTGACAGTTAAGCCTATCTAGTGACAACCCATCATAGGCTAGCTGGGTGATCTTGCAACTTGTATCATGCCGGAGTTTGATTTTCACCATAGGGTTTCATTGATCGCTTACTCGGCAACTTGTATGAAGCAGGATTTCTACTTTCCCCTTAGCGCTTCATTGATCGTGTACTCTTGAGTGTAGCTCGGGCTGAGAATGACGCAGCCATGGGAAAGTTGACAGTTAAGCCTATCTAGTGACAGCCCATCATAGGCTAGCTGGGTGAGCTTGCAACTTCTACCATGTCGGAGTTTGATTTTCCCCATAGGGTTTCATTGATCGTGTACTCTTGAGTGTAGCTCGGGCTGAGAAGGTCGCAGCCATGGGAAAGTTGACAGTTAAGCCTATCTAGTGACAACCCATCATAGGCTAGCTGGGTGATCTTGCAACTTGTATCATGCCCGAGTTTGATTTTCACCATAGGGTTTCATTGATCGCTTACTCGGCAACTTGTATGAAGCAGGATTTCTACTTTCCCCTTAGCGCTTCATTGATCGTGTACTCTTGAGTGTAGCTCGGGCTGAGAATGACGCAGCCATGGGAAAGTTGACAGTTAAGCCTATCTAGTGACAGCCCATCATAGGCTAGCTGGGTGAGCTTGCAACTTCTACCATGTCGGAGTTTGATTTTCCCCATAGGGTTTCATTGATCGTGTACTCTTGAGTGTAGCTCGGGCTGAGAAGGTCGCAGCCATGGGAAAGTTGACAGTTAAGCCTATCTAGTGACAACCCATCATAGGCTAGCTGGGTGATCTTGCAACTTGTATCATGCCGGAGTTTGATTTTCACCATAGGGTTTCATTGATCGCTTACTCGGCAACTTGTATCAAGCAGGATTTCTACTTTCCCCTTAGCGCTTCATTGATCGTGTACTCTTGAGTGTAGCTCGGGCTGAGAATGACGCAGCCATGGGAAAGTTGACAGTTAAGCCTATCTAGTGACAGCCCATCATAGGCTAGCTGGGTGAGCTTGCAACTTCTACCATGTCGGAGTTTGATTTTCCCCATAGGGTTTCATTGATCGTGTACTCTTGAGTGTAACTCGGGCTGAGAAGGTCGCAGCCATGGGAAAGTTGACAGTTAAGCCTATCTAGTGACAGCCCATCATAGGCTAGCTGGGTGATCTTGCAACTTGTACCATGTCGGAGTTTGATTTTCCCCATAGGGTTTCATTGATCGTGTACTCTTGAGTGTAGCTCGGGCTGAGAAGGTCGCAGCCATGGGAAAGTTGACAGTTAAGCCTATCTAGTGACAGCCCATCATAGGCTAGCTGGGTGAGCTTGCAACTTGTACCATGTCGGAGTTTGATTTTCCCCATAGGGTTTCATTGATCGTGTACTCTTGAGTGTAGCACGGGCTGAGAAGGTCGCAGCCATGGGAAAGTTGACAGTTAAGCCTATCTAGTGACAACCCATCATAGGCTAGCTGGGTGATCTTGCAACTTGTATCATGCCGGAGTTTGATTTTCACCATAGGGTTTCATTGATCGCTTACTCGGCAACTTGTATCAAGCAGGATTTCTACTTTCCCCTTAGCGCTTCATTGATCGTGTACTATTGAGTGTAGATCGGGCTGAGAATGACGCAGCCATGGGAAAGTTGACAGTTAAGCCTATCTAGTGACAGCCCATCATAGGCTAGCTGGGTGATCTTGCAACTTGTACCATGTCGGAGTTTGATTTTCCCCATAGGGTTTCATTGATCGTGTACTCTTGAGTGTAGCTCGGGCTGAGAAGGTCGCAGCCATGGGAAAGTTGACAGTTAAGCCTATCTAGTGACAACCCATCATAGGCTAGCTGGGTGATCTTGCAACTTGTATCATGCCGGAGTTTGATTTTCACCATAGGGTTTCATTGATCGCTTACTCGGCAACTTGTATCAAGCAGGATTTCTACTTTCCCCTTAGCGCTTCATTGATCGTGTACTCTTGAGTGTAGATCGGGCTGAGAATGACGCAGCCATGGGAAAGTTAACAGTTAAGCCTATCTAGTGACAGCCCATCATAGGCTAGCTGGGTGAGCTTGCAACTTGTACCATGTCGGAGTTTGATTTTCCCCATAGGTTTTCATTGATCGTGTACTCTTGAGTGTAGCTCGGGCTGAGAAGGTCGCAGCCATGGGAAAGTTGACAGTTAAGCCTATCTAGTGACAACCCATCATAGGCTAGCTGGGTGATCTTGCAACTTGTATCATGCCGGAGTTTGATTTTCACCATAGGGTTTCATTGATCGCTTACTCGGCAACTTGTATGAAGCAGGATTTCTACTTTCCCCTTAGCGCTTCATTGATCGTGTACTCTTGAGTGTAGCTCGGGCTGAGAATGACGCAGCCATGGGAAAGTTGACAGTTAAGCCTATCTAGTGACAGCCCATCATAGGCTAGTTGGGTGAGCTTGCAACTTCTACCATGTCGGAGTTTGATTTTGCCATAGGGTTTCATTGATCGTGTACTCTTGAGTGTAACTCGGGCTGAGAAGGTCGCAGCCATGGGAAAGTTGACAGTTAAGCCTATCTAGTGACAGCCCATCATAGGCTAGCTGGGTGAGCTTGCAACTTCTACCATGTCGGAGTTTGATTTTCCCCATAGGGTTTCATTGATCGTGTACTATTGAGTGTAGATCGGGCTGAGAATGACGCAGCCATGGGAAAGTTGACAGTTAAGCCTATCTAGTGACAGCCCATCATAGGCTAGCTGGGTGAGCTTGCAACTTCTACCATGTCGGAGTTTGATTTTCCCCATAGGGTTTCATTGATCGTGTACTCTTGAGTGTAGCTCGGGCTGAGAAGGTCGCAGCCATGGGAAAGTTGACAGTTAAGCCTATCTAGTGACAACCCATCATAGGCTAGCTGGGTGATCTTGCAACTTGTATCATGCCGGAGTTTGATTTTCACCATAGGGTTTCATTGATCGCTTACTCGGCAACTTGTATCAAGCAGGATTTCTACTTTCCCCTTAGCGCTTCATTGATCGTGTACTCTTGAGTGTAGATCGGGCTGAGAATGACGCAGCCATGGGAAAGTTGACAGTTAAGCCTATCTAGTGACAGCCCATCATAGGCTAGCTGGGTGATCTTGCAACTTGTACCATGTCGGAGTTTGATTTTCCCCATAGGGTTTCATTGATCGTGTACTCTTGAGTGTAGCTCGGGCTGAGAAGGTCGCAGCCATGTGAAAGTTGACAGTTAAGCCTATCTAGTGACAACCCATCATAGGCTAGCTGGGTGATCTTGCAACTTGTATCATGCCGGAGTTTGATTTTCACCATAGGGTTTCATAGATCGCTTACTCGGCAACTTGTATGAAGCAGGATTTCTACTTTCCCCTTAGCGCTTCATTGTTCGTGTACTCTTGAGTGTAGCTCGGGCTGAGAATGACGCAGCCATGGGAAAGTTGACAGTTAAGCCTATCTAGTGACAGCCCATCATAGGCTAGCTGGGTGAGCTTGCAACTTCTACCATGTCGGAGTTTGATTTTCCCCATAGGGTTTCATTGATCGTGTACTCTTGAGTGTAGCTCGGGCTGAGAAGGTCGCAGCCATGGGAAAGTTGACAGTTAAGCCTATCTAGTGACAACCCATCATAGGCTAGCTGGGTGATCTAGCAACTTGTATCATGCCGGAGTTTGATTTTCACCATAGGGTTTCATTGATCGCTTACTCGGCAACTTGTATGAAGCAGGATTTCTACTTTCCCCTAAGCGCTTCATTGATCGTGTACTCTTGAGTGTAGCTCGGGCTGAGAATGACGCTGCCATGGGAAAGTTGACAGTTAAGCCTATCTAGTGACAGCCCATCATAGGCTAGCTGGGTGAGCTTGCAACTTCTACCATGTCGGAGTTTGATTTTCCCCATAGGGTTTCATTGATCGTGTACTCTTGAGTGTAGCTCGGGCTGAGAAGGTCGCAGCCATGGGAAAGTTGACAGTTAAGCCTATCTAGTGACAACCCATCATAGGCTAGCTGGGTGATCTTGCAACTTGTATCATGCCGGAGTTTGATTTTCACCATAGGGTTTCATTGATCGCTTACTCGGCAACTTGTATCAAGCAGGATTTCTACTTTCCCCTTAGCGCTTCATTGTTCGTGTACTCTTGAGTGTAGCTCGGGCTGAGAATGACGCAGCCATGGGAAAGTTGACAGTTAAGCCTATCTAGTGACAGCCCATCATAGGCTAGCTGGGTGAGCTTGCAACTTCTACCATGTCGGAGTTTGATTTTCCCCATAGGGTTTCATTGATCGTGTACTCTTGAGTGTAGCTCGGGCTGAGAAGGTCGCAGCCATGGCAAAGTTGACAGTTAAGCCTATCTAGTGACAACCCATCATAGGCTAGCTGGGTGATCTAGCAACTTGTATCATGCCGGAGTTTGATTTTCACCATAGGGTTTCATTGATCGCTTACTCGGCAACTTGTATGAAGCAGGATTTCTACTTTCCCCTTAGCGCTTCATTGATCGTGTACTCTTGAGTGTAGCTCGGGCTGAGAATGACGCAGCCATGGGAAAGTTGACAGTTAAGCCTATCTAGTGACAGCCCATCATAGGCTAGCTGGGTGAGCTTGCAACTTCTACCATGTCGGAGTTTGATTTTCCCCATAGGGTTTCATTGATCGTGTACTCTTGAGTGTAGCTCGGGCTGAGAAGGTCGCAGCCATGGGAAAGTTGACAGTTAAGCCTATCTAGTGACAACCCATCATAGGCTAGCTGGGTGATCTTGCAACTTGTATCATGCCGGAGTTTGATTTTCACCATAGGGTTTCATTGATCGCTTACTCGGCAACTTGTATCAAGCAGGATTTCTACTTTCCCCTTAGCGCTTCATTGATCGTGTACTCTTGAGTGTAGATCGGGCTGAGAATGACGCAGCCATGGGAAAGTTGACAGTTAAGCCTATCTAGTGACAGCCCATCATAGGCTAGCTGGGTGAGCTTGCAACTTCTACCATGTCGGAGTTTGATTTTCCCCATAGGGTTTCATTGATCGTGTACTCTTGAGTGTAGCTCGGGCTGAGAAGGTCGCAGCCATGGGAAAGTTGACAGTTAAGCCTATCTAGTGACAACCCATCATAGGCTAGCTGGGTGATCTTGCAACTTGTATCATGCCCGAGTTTGATTTTCACCATAGGGTTTCATTGATCGCTTACTCGGAAACTTGTATGAAGCAGGATTTCTACTTTCCCCTTAGCGCTTCATTGATCGTGTACTCTTGAGTGTAGCTCGGGCTGAGAATGACGCAGCCATGGGAAAGTTGACAGTTAAGCCTATCTAGTGACAGCCCATCATAGGCTAGTTGGGTGAGCTTGCAACTTCTACCATGTCGGAGTTTGATTTTGCCATAGGGTTTCATTGATCGTGTACTCTTGAGTGTAACTCGGGCTGAGAAGGTCGCAGCCATGGGAAAGTTGACAGTTAAGCCTATCTAGTGACAGCCCATCATAGGCTAGCTGGGTGAGCTTGCAACTTCTACCATGTCGGAGTTTGATTTTCCCCATAGGGTTTCATTGATCGTGTACTCTTGAGTGTAACTCGGGCTGAGAAGGTCGCAGCCATGGGAAAGTTGACAGTTAAGCCTATCTAGTGACAGCCCATCATAGGCTAGCTGGGTGAGCTTGCAGCTTGTACCATGTCGGAGTTTGATTTTCCCCATAGGGTTTCATTGATCGTGTACTCTTGAGTGTAGCACGGGCTGAGAAGGTCGCAGCCATGGGAAAGTTGACAGTTAAGCCTATCTAGTGACAACCCATCATAGGCTAGCTGGGTGATCTTGCAACTTGTATCATGCCGGAGTTTGATTTTCACCATAGGGTTTCATTGATCGCTTACTCGGCAACTTGTATCAAGCAGGATTTCTACTTTCCCCTTAGCGCTTCATTGATCGTGTACTATTGAGTGTAGATCGGGCTGAGAATGACGCAGCCATGGGAAAGTTGACAGTTAAGCCTATCTAGTGACAGCCCATCATAGGCTAGCTGGGTGATCTTGCAACTTGTACCATGTCGAAGTTTGATTTTCCCCATAGGGTTTCATTGATCGTGTACTCTTGAGTGTAGCTCGGGCTGAGAAGGTCGCAGCCATGGGAAAGTTGACAGTTAAGCCTATCTAGTGACAGCCCATCATAGGCTAGCTGGGTGAGCTTGCAACTTGTACCATGTCGGAGTTTGATTTTCCCCATAGGTTTTCATTGATCGTGTACTCTTGAGTGTAGCTCGGGCTGAGAAGGTCGCAGCCATGGGAAAGTTGACAGTTAAGCCTATCTAGTGACAACCCATCATAGACTAGCTGGGTGATCTTGCAACTTGTATCATGCCGGAGTTTGATTTTCACCATAGGGTTTCATTGATCGCTTACTCGGCAACTTGTATGAAGCAGGATTTCTACTTTCCCCTTAGCGCTTCATTGATCGTGTACTCTTGAGTGTAGCTCGGGCTGAGAATGACGCAGCCATGGGAAAGTTGACAGTTAAGCCTATCTAGTGACAGCCCATCATAGGCTAGCTGGGTGAGCTTGCAACTTGTACCATGTCGGAGTTTGATTTTCCCCATAGGGTTTCATTGATCGTGTACTCTTGAGTGTAGCTCGGGCTGAGAAGGTCGCAGCCATGGGAAAGTTGACAGTTAAGCCTATCTAGTGACAACCCATCATAGGCTAGCTGGGTGATCTTGCAACTTGTATCATGCCGGAGATTGATTTTCACCATAGGGTTTCATTGATCGCTTACCCGGCAACTTGTATCAAGCAGGATTTCTACTTTCCCCTTAGCGCTTCATTGATCGTGTACTCTTGAGTGTAGATCGGGCTGAGAATGACGCAGCCATGGGAAAGTTGACAGTTAAGCCTATCTAGTGACAGCCCATCATAGGCTAGCTGGGTGAGCTTGCAACTTCTACAATGTCGGAGTTTGATTTTCCCCATAGGGTTTCATTGATCGTGTACTCTTGAGTGTAGCTCGGGCTGAGAAGGTCGCAGCCATGGGAAAGTTGACAGTTAAGCCTATCTAGTGACAACCCATCATAGGCTAGCTGGGTGATCTTGCAACTTGTATCATGCCGGAGTTTGATTTTCACCATAGGGTTTCATTGATCGCTTACTCGGCAACTTGTATCAAGCAGGATTTCTACTTTCCCCTTAGCGCTTCATTGATCGTGTACTCTTGAGTGTAGATCGGGCTGAGAATGACGCAGCCATGGGAAAGTTGACAGTTAAGCCTATCTAGTGACAGCCCATCATAGACTAGCTGGGTGATCTTGCAACTTGTACCATGTCGGAGTTTGATTTTCCCCATAGGGTTTCATTGATCGTGTACTCTTGAGTGTAGCTCGGGCTGAGAAGGTCGCAGCCATGTGAAAGTTGACAGTTAAGCCTATCTAGTGACAACCCATCATAGGCTAGCTGGGTGATCTTGCAACTTGTATCATGCCGGAGTTTGATTTTCACCATAGGGTTTCATTGACTGCTTACTCGGCAACTTGTATGAAGCAGGATTTCTACTTTCCCCTTAGCGCTTCATTGATCGTGTACTCTTGAGTGTAGCTCGGGCTGAGAAGGTCGCAGCCATGGGAAAGTTGACAGTTAAGCCTATCTAGTGACAACCCATCATAGGCTAGCTGGGTGATCTTGCAACTTGTATCATGCCCGAGTTTGATTTTCACCATAGGGTTTCATTGATCGCTTACTCGGCAACTTGTATGAAGCAGGATTTCTACTTTCCCCTTAGCGCTTCATTGATCGTGTACTCTTGAGTGTAGCTCGGGCTGAGAATGACGCAGCCATGGGAAAGTTGACAGTTAAGCCTATCTAGTGACAGCCCATCATAGGCTAGCTGGGTGAGCTTGCAACTTCTACCATGTCGGAGTTTGATTTTCCCCATAGGGTTTCATTGATCGTGTACTCTTGAGTGTAGCTCGGGCTGAGAAGGTCGCAGCCATGGGAAAGTTGACAGTTAAGCCTATCTAGTGACAACCCATCATAGGCTAGCTGGGTGATCTTGCAACTTGTATCATGCCGGAGTTTGATTTTCACCATAGGGTTTCATTGATCGCTTACTCGGCAACTTGTATCAAGCAGGATTTCTACTTTCCCCTTAGCGCTTCATTGATCGTGTACTCTTGAGTGTAGATCGGGCTGAGAATGACGCAGCCATGGGAAAGTTGACAGTTAAGCCTATCTAGTGACAGCCCATCATAGGCTAGCTGGGTGATCTTGCAACTTGTACCATGTCGGAGTTTGATTTTCCCCATAGGGTTTCATTGATCGTGTACTCTTGAGTGTAGCTCGGGCTGAGAAGGTCGCAGCCATGTGAAAGTTGACAGTTAAGCCTATCTAGTGACAACCCATCATAGGCTAGCTGGGTGATCTTGCAACTTGTATCATGCCGGAGTTTGATTTTCACCATAGGGTTTCATTGATCGCTTACTCGGCAACTTGTATGAAGCAGGATTTCTACTTTCCCCTTAGCGCTTCATTGTTCGTGTACTCTTGAGTGTAGCTCGGGCTGAGAATGACGCAGCCATGGGAAAGTTGACAGTTAAGCCTATCTAGTGACAGCCCATCATAGGCTAGCTGGGTGAGCTTGCAACTTCTACCATGTCGGAGTTTGATTTTCCCCATAGGGTTTCATTGATCGTGTACTCTTGAGTGTAGCTCGGGCTGAGAAGGTCGCAGCCATGGCAAAGTTGACAGTTAAGCCTATCTAGTGACAACCCATCATAGGCTAGCTGGGTGATCTAGCAACTTGTATCATGCCGGAGTTTGATTTTCACCATAGGGTTTCATTGATCGCTTACTCGGCAACTTGTATGAAGCAGGATTTCTACTTTCCCCTTAGCGCTTCATTGATCGTGTACTCTTGAGTGTAGCTCGGGCTGAGAATGACGCAGCCATGGGAAAGTTGACAGTTAAGCCTATCTAGTGACAGCCCATCATAGGCTAGCTGGGTGAGCTTGCAACTTCTACCATGTCGGAGTTTGATTTTCCCCATAGGGTTTCATTGATCGTGTACTCTTGAGTGTAGCTCGGGCTGAGAAGGTCGCAGCCATGGGAAAGTTGACAGTTAAGCCTATCTAGTGACAACCCATCATAGGCTAGCTGGGTGATCTTGCAACTTGTATCATGCCGGAGTTTGATTTTCACCATAGGGTTTCATTGATCGCTTACTCGGCAACTTGTATCAAGCAGGATTTCTACTTTCCCCTTAGCGCTTCATTGATCGTGTACTCTTGAGTGTAGATCGGGCTGAGAATGACGCAGCCATGGGAAAGTTGACAGTTAAGCCTATCTAGTGACAGCCCATCATAGGCTAGCTGGGTGATCTTGCAACTTGTACCATGTCGGAGTTTGATTTTCCCCATAGGGTTTCATTGATCGTGTACTCTTGAGTGTAGCTCGGGCTGAGAAGGTAGCAGCCATGTGAAAGTTGACAGTTAAGCCTATCTAGTGACAGCCCATCATAGGCTAGCTGGGTGATCTTGCAACTTGTATCATGCCGGAGTTTGATTTTCACCATAGGGTTTCATTGATTGCTTACTCGGCAACTTGTATGAAGCAGGATTTCTACTTTCCCCTTAGCGCTTCATTGATCGTGTACTCTTGAGTGTGGCTCGGGCTGAGAATGACGCAGCCATGGGAAAGTTGACAGTTAAGCCTATCTAGTGACAGCCCATCATAGGCTAGCTGGGTGAGCTTGCAACTTCTACCATGTCGGAGTTTGATTTTCCCCATAGGGTTTCATTGATCGTGTACTCTTGAGTGTAGCTCGGGCTGAGAAGGTCGCAGCCTTGGGAAAGTTGACAGTTAAGCCTATCTAGTGACAACCCATCATAGGCTAGCTGGGTGATCTTGCAACTTGTATCATGCCGGAGTTTGATTTTCACCATAGGGTTTCATTGATCGCTTACTCGGCAACTTGTATGAAGCAGGATTTCTACTTTCCCCTTAGCGCTTCATTGATCGTGTACTCTTGAGTGTAGCTCGGGCTGAGAATGACGCAGCCATGGGAAAGTTGACAGTTAAGCCTATCTAGTGACAGCCCATCATAGGCTAGCTGGGTGAGCTTGCAACTTCTACCATGTCGGAGTTTGATTTTCCCCATAGGGTTTCATTGATCGTGTACTCTTGAGTGTAGCTCGGGCTGAGAAGGTCGCACCCATGGGAAAGTTGACAGTTAAGCCTATCTAGTGACAACCCATCATAGGCTAGCTGGGTGATCTTGCAACTTGTATCATGCCGGAGTTTGATTTTCACCATAGGGTTTCATTGATCGCTTACTCGGCAACTTGTATCAAGCAGGATTTCTACTTTCCCCTTAGCGCTTCATTGATCGTGTACTCTTGAGTGTAGATCGGGCTGAGAATGACGCAGCCATGGGAAAGTTGACAGTTAAGCCTATCTAGTGACAGCCCATCATAGGCTAGCTGGGTGATCTTGCAACTTGTACCATGTCGGAGTTTGATTTTCCCCATAGGGTTTCATTGATCGTGTACTCTTGAGTGTAGCTCGGGCTGAGAAGGTCGCAGCCATGTGAAAGTTGACAGTTAAGCCTATCTAGTGACAACCCATCATAGGCTAGCTGGGTGATCTTGCAACTTGTATCATGCCGGAGTTTGATTTTCACCATAGGGTTTCATTGATCGCTTACTCGGCAACTTGTATGAAGCAGGATTTCTACTTTCCCCTTAGCGCTTCATTGTTCGTGTACTCTTGAGTGTAGCTCGGGCTGAGAATGACGCAGCCATGGGAAAGTTGACAGTTAAGCCTATCTAGTGACAGCCCATCATAGGCTAGCTGGGTGAGCTTGCAACTTCTACCATGTCGGAGTTTGATTTTCCCCATAGGATTTCATTGATCGTGTACTCTTGAGTGTAACTCGGGCTGAGAAGGTCGCAGCCATGGGAAAGTTGACAGTTAAGCCTATCTAGTGACAGCCCATCATAGGCTAGCTGGGTGATCTTGCAACTTGTACCATGTCGGAGTTTGATTTTCCCCATAGGGTTTCATTGATCGTGTACTCTTGAGTGTAGCTCGGGCTGAGAAGGTCGCAGCCATGGGAAAGTTGACAGTTAAGCCTATCTAGTGACAGCCCATCATAGGCTAGCTGGGTGAGCTTGCAACTTGTACCATGTCGGAGTTTGATTTTCCCCATAGGGTTTCATTGATCGTGTACTCTTGAGTGTAGCACGGGCTGAGAAGGTCGCAGCCATGGGAAAGTTGACAGTTAAGCCTATCTAGTGACAACCCATCATAGGCTAGCTGGGTGATCTTGCAACTTGTATCATGCCGGAGTTTGATTTTCACCATAGGGTTTCATTGATCGCTTACTCGGCAACTTGTATCAAGCAGGATTTCTACTTTCCCCTTAGCGCTTCATTGATCGTGTACTATTGAGTGTAGATCGGGCTGAGAATGACGCAGCCATGGGAAAGTTGACAGTTAAGCCTATCTAGTGACAGCCCATCATAGGCTAGCTGGGTGATCTTGCAACTTGTACCATGTCGGAGTTTGATTTTCCCCATAGGGTTTCATTGATCGTGTACTCTTGAGTGTAGCTCGGGCTGAGAAGGTCGCAGCCATGGGAAAGTTGACAGTTAAGCCTATCTAGTGACAGCCCATCATAGGCTAGCTGGGTGAGCTTGCAACTTGTACCATGTCGGAGTTTGATTTTCCCCATAGGTTTTCATTGATCGTGTACTCTTGAGTGTAGCTCGGGCTGAGAAGGTCGCAGCCATGGGAAAGTTGACAGTTAAGCCTATCTAGTGACAACCCATCATAGGCTAGCTGGGTGAGCTTGCAACTTGTACCATGTCGGAGTTTGATTTTCCCCATAGGTTTTCATTGATCGTGTACTCTTGAGTGTAGCTCGGGCTGAGAAGGTCGCAGCCATGGGAAAGTTGACAGTTAAGCCTATCTAGTGACAACCCATCATAGGCTAGCTGGGTGATCTTGCAACTTGTATCATGCCGGAGATTGATTTTCACCATAGGGTTTCATTGATCGCTTACTCGGCACCTTGTATCAAGCATGATTTCTACTTTCCCCTTAGCGCTTCATTGATCGTGTACTCTTGAGTGTAGATCGGGCTGAGAATGACGCAGCCATGGGAAAGTTGACAGTTAAGCCTATCTAGTGACAGCCCATCATAGGCTAGCTGGGTGAGCTTGCAACTTCTACCATGTCGGAGTTTGATTTTCCCCATAGGGTTTCATTGATCGTGTACTCTTGAGTGTAGCTCGGGCTGAGAAGGTCGCAGCCATGGGAAAGTTGACAGTTAAGCCTATCTAGTGACAACCCATCATAGGCTAGCTGGGTGATCTAGCAACTTGTATCATGCCGGAGTTTGATTTTCACCATAGGGTTTCATTGATCGCTTACTCGGCAACTTGTATGAAGCAGGATTTCTACTTTCCCCCTAGCGCTTCATTGATCGTGTACTCTTGAGTGTAGCTCGGGCTGAGAATGACGCAGCCATGGGAAAGTTGACAGTTAAGCCTATCTAGTGACAGCCCATCATAGGCTAGCTGGGTGAGCTTGCAACTTCTACCATGTCGGAGTTTGATTTTCCCCATAGGGTTTCATTGATCGTGTACTCTTGAGTGTAGCTCGGGCTGAGAAGGTCGCAGCCATGGGAAAGTTGACAGTTAAGCCTATCTAGTGACAACCCATCATAGGCTAGCTGGGTGATCTTGCAACTTGTATCATGCCGGAGTTTGATTTTCACCATAGGGTTTCATTGATCGCTTACTCGGCAACTTGTATCAAGCAGGATTTCTACTTTCCCCTTAGCGCTTCATTGATCGTGTACTCTTGAGTGTAGATCGGGCTGAGAATGACGCAGCCATGGGAAAGTTGACAGTTAAGCCTATCTAGTGACAGCCCATCATAGGCTAGCTGGGTGATCTTGCAACTTGTACCATGTCGGAGTTTGATTTTCCCCATAGGGTTTCATTGATCGTGTACTCTTGAGTGTAGCTCGGGCTGAGAAGGTAGCAGCCATGTGAAAGTTGACAGTTAAGCCTATCTAGTGACAGCCCATCATAGGCTAGCTGGGTGATCTTGCAACTTGTATCATGCCGGAGTTTGATTTTCACCATAGGGTTTCATTGATTGCTTACTCGGCAACTTGTATGAAGCAGGATTTCTACTTTCCCCTTAGCGCTTCATTGATCGTGTACTCTTGAGTGTGGCTCGGGCTGAGAATGACGCAGCCATGGGAAAGTTGACAGTTAAGCCTATCTAGTGACAGCCCATCATAGGCTAGCTGGGTGAGCTTGCAACTTCTACCATGTCGGAGTTTGATTTTCCCCATAGGGTTTCATTGATCGTGTACTCTTGAGTGTAACTCGGGCTGAGAAGGTCGCAGCCATGGGAAAGTTGACAGTTAAGCCTATCTAGTGAGAGCCCATCATAGGCTAGCTGGGTGAGCTTGCAGCTTGTACCATGTCGGAGTTTGATTTTCCCCATAGGGTTTCATTGATCGTGTACTCTTGAGTGTAGCACGGGCTGAGAAGGTCGCAGCCATGGGAAAGTTGACAGTTAAGCCTATCTAGTGACAACCCATCATAGGCTAGCTGGGTGATCTTGCAACTTGTATCATGCCGGAGTTTGATTTTCACCATAGGGTTTCATTGATCGCTTACTCGGCAACTTGTATCAAGCAGGATTTCTACTTTCCCCTTAGCGCTTCATTGATCGTGTACTATTGAGTGTAGATCGGGCTGAGAATGACGCAGCCATGGGAAAGTTGACAGTTAAGCCTATCTAGTGACAGCCCATCATAGGCTAGCTGGGTGATCTTGCAACTTGTACCATGTCGAAGTTTGATTTTCCCCATAGGGTTTCATTGATCGTGTACTCTTGAGTGTAGCTCGGGCTGAGAAGGTCGCAGCCATGGGAAAGTTGACAGTTAAGCCTATCTAGTGACAGCCCATCATAGGCTAGCTGGGTGAGCTTGCAACTTGTACCATGTCGGAGTTTGATTTTCCCCATAGGTTTTCATTGATCGTGTACTCTTGAGTGTAGCTCGGGCTGAGAAGGTCGCAGCCATGGGAAAGTTGACAGTTAAGCCTATCTAGTGACAACCCATCATAGGCTAGCTGGGTGATCTTGCAACTTGTATCATGCCGGAGTTTGATTTTCACCATAGGGTTTCATTGATCGCTTACTCGGCAACTTGTATCAAGCAGGATTTCTACTTTCCCCTTAGCGCTTCATTGATCGTGTACTCTTGAGTGTAGATCGGGCTGAGAATGACGCAGCCATGGGAAAGTTGACAGTTAAGCCTATCTAGTGACAGCCCATCATAGGCTAGCTGGGTGATCTTGCAACTTGTACCATGTCGGAGTTTGATTTTCCCCATAGGGTTTCATTGATCGTGTACTCTTGAGTGTAGCTCGGGCTGAGAAGGTAGCAGCCATGTGAAAGTTGACAGTTAAGCCTATCTAGTGACAGCCCATCATAGGCTAGCTGGGTGATCTTGCAACTTGTATCATGCCGGAGTTTGATTTTCACCATAGGGTTTCATTGATTGCTTACTCGGCAACTTGTATGAAGCAGGATTTCTACTTTCCCCTTAGCGCTTCATTGATCGTGTACTCTTGAGTGTGGCTCGGGCTGAGAATGACGCAGCCATGGGAAAGTTGACAGTTAAGCCTATCTAGTGACAGCCCATCATAGGCTAGCTGGGTGAGCTTGCAACTTCTACCATGTCGGAGTTTGATTTTCCCCATAGGGTTTCATTGATCGTGTACTCTTGAGTGTAGCTCGGGCTGAGAAGGTCGCAGCCTTGGGAAAGTTGACAGTTAAGCCTATCTAGTGACAACCCATCATAGGCTAGCTGGGTGATCTTGCAACTTGTATCATGCCGGAGTTTGATTTTCACCATAGGGTTTCATTGATCGCTTACTCGGCAACTTGTATGAAGCAGGATTTCTACTTTCCCCTTAGCGCTTCATTGATCGTGTACTCTTGAGTGTAGCTCGGGCTGAGAATGACGCAGCCATGGGAAAGTTGACAGTTAAGCCTATCTAGTGACAGCCCATCATAGGCTAGCTGGGTGAGCTTGCAACTTCTACCATGTCGGAGTTTGATTTTCCCCATAGGGTTTCATTGATCGTGTACTCTTGAGTGTAGCTCGGGCTGAGAAGGTCGCACCCATGGGAAAGTTGACAGTTAAGCCTATCTAGTGACAACCCATCATAGGCTAGCTGGGTGATCTTGCAACTTGTATCATGCCGGAGTTTGATTTTCACCATAGGGTTTCATTGATCGCTTACTCGGCAACTTGTATCAAGCAGGATTTCTACTTTCCCCTTAGCGCTTCATTGATCGTGTACTCTTGAGTGTAGATCGGGCTGAGAATGACGCAGCCATGGGAAAGTTGACAGTTAAGCCTATCTAGTGACAGCCCATCATAGGCTAGCTGGGTGATCTTGCAACTTGTACCATGTCGGAGTTTGATTTTCCCCATAGGGTTTCATTGATCGTGTACTCTTGAGTGTAGCTCGGGCTGAGAAGGTCGCAGCCATGTGAAAGTTGACAGTTAAGCCTATCTAGTGACAACCCATCATAGGCTAGCTGGGTGATCTTGCAACTTGTATCATGCCGGAGTTTGATTTTCACCATAGGGTTTCATTGATCGCTTACTCGGCAACTTGTATGAAGCAGGATTTCTACTTTCCCCTTAGCGCTTCATTGTTCGTGTACTCTTGAGTGTAGCTCGGGCTGAGAATGACGCAGCCATGGGAAAGTTGACAGTTAAGCCTATCTAGTGACAGCCCATCATAGGCTAGCTGGGTGAGCTTGCAACTTCTACCATGTCGGAGTTTGATTTTCCCCATAGGATTTCATTGATCGTGTACTCTTGAGTGTAACTCGGGCTGAGAAGGTCGCAGCCATGGGAAAGTTGACAGTTAAGCCTATCTAGTGACAGCCCATCATAGGCTAGCTGGGTGATCTTGCAACTTGTACCATGTCGGAGTTTGATTTTCCCCATAGGGTTTCATTGATCGTGTACTCTTGAGTGTAGCTCGGGCTGAGAAGGTCGCAGCCATGGGAAAGTTGACAGTTAAGCCTATCTAGTGACAGCCCATCATAGGCTAGCTGGGTGAGCTTGCAACTTGTACCATGTCGGAGTTTGATTTTCCCCATAGGGTTTCATTGATCGTGTACTCTTGAGTGTAGCACGGGCTGAGAAGGTCGCAGCCATGGGAAAGTTGACAGTTAAGCCTATCTAGTGACAACCCATCATAGGCTAGCTGGGTGATCTTGCAACTTGTATCATGCCGGAGTTTGATTTTCACCATAGGGTTTCATTGATCGCTTACTCGGCAACTTGTATCAAGCAGGATTTCTACTTTCCCCTTAGCGCTTCATTGATCGTGTACTATTGAGTGTAGATCGGGCTGAGAATGACGCAGCCATGGGAAAGTTGACAGTTAAGCCTATCTAGTGACAGCCCATCATAGGCTAGCTGGGTGATCTTGCAACTTGTACCATGTCGGAGTTTGATTTTCCCCATAGGGTTTCATTGATCGTGTACTCTTGAGTGTAGCTCGGGCTGAGAAGGTCGCAGCCATGGGAAAGTTGACAGTTAAGCCTATCTAGTGACAGCCCATCATAGGCTAGCTGGGTGAGCTTGCAACTTGTACCATGTCGGAGTTTGATTTTCCCCATAGGTTTTCATTGATCGTGTACTCTTGAGTGTAGCTCGGGCTGAGAAGGTCGCAGCCATGGGAAAGTTGACAGTTAAGCCTATCTAGTGACAACCCATCATAGGCTAGCTGGGTGAGCTTGCAACTTGTACCATGTCGGAGTTTGATTTTCCCCATAGGTTTTCATTGATCGTGTACTCTTGAGTGTAGCTCGGGCTGAGAAGGTCGCAGCCATGGGAAAGTTGACAGTTAAGCCTATCTAGTGACAACCCATCATAGGCTAGCTGGGTGATCTTGCAACTTGTATCATGCCGGAGATTGATTTTCACCATAGGGTTTCATTGATCGCTTACTCGGCACCTTGTATCAAGCATGATTTCTACTTTCCCCTTAGCGCTTCATTGATCGTGTACTCTTGAGTGTAGATCGGGCTGAGAATGACGCAGCCATGGGAAAGTTGACAGTTAAGCCTATCTAGTGACAGCCCATCATAGGCTAGCTGGGTGAGCTTGCAACTTCTACCATGTCGGAGTTTGATTTTCCCCATAGGGTTTCATTGATCGTGTACTCTTGAGTGTAGCTCGGGCTGAGAAGGTCGCAGCCATGGGAAAGTTGACAGTTAAGCCTATCTAGTGACAACCCATCATAGGCTAGCTGGGTGATCTAGCAACTTGTATCATGCCGGAGTTTGATTTTCACCATAGGGTTTCATTGATCGCTTACTCGGCAACTTGTATGAAGCAGGATTTCTACTTTCCCCCTAGCGCTTCATTGATCGTGTACTCTTGAGTGTAGCTCGGGCTGAGAATGACGCAGCCATGGGAAAGTTGACAGTTAAGCCTATCTAGTGACAGCCCATCATAGGCTAGCTGGGTGAGCTTGCAACTTCTACCATGTCGGAGTTTGATTTTCCCCATAGGGTTTCATTGATCGTGTACTCTTGAGTGTAGCTCGGGCTGAGAAGGTCGCAGCCATGGGAAAGTTGACAGTTAAGCCTATCTAGTGACAACCCATCATAGGCTAGCTGGGTGATCTTGCAACTTGTATCATGCCGGAGTTTGATTTTCACCATAGGGTTTCATTGATCGCTTACTCGGCAACTTGTATCAAGCAGGATTTCTACTTTCCCCTTAGCGCTTCATTGATCGTGTACTCTTGAGTGTAGATCGGGCTGAGAATGACGCAGCCATGGGAAAGTTGACAGTTAAGCCTATCTAGTGACAGCCCATCATAGGCTAGCTGGGTGATCTTGCAACTTGTACCATGTCGGAGTTTGATTTTCCCCATAGGGTTTCATTGATCGTGTACTCTTGAGTGTAGCTCGGGCTGAGAAGGTAGCAGCCATGTGAAAGTTGACAGTTAAGCCTATCTAGTGACAGCCCATCATAGGCTAGCTGGGTGATCTTGCAACTTGTATCATGCCGGAGTTTGATTTTCACCATAGGGTTTCATTGATTGCTTACTCGGCAACTTGTATGAAGCAGGATTTCTACTTTCCCCTTAGCGCTTCATTGATCGTGTACTCTTGAGTGTGGCTCGGGCTGAGAATGACGCAGCCATGGGAAAGTTGACAGTTAAGCCTATCTAGTGACAGCCCATCATAGGCTAGCTGGGTGAGCTTGCAACTTCTACCATGTCGGAGTTTGATTTTCCCCATAGGGTTTCATTGATCGTGTACTCTTGAGTGTAACTCGGGCTGAGAAGGTCGCAGCCATGGGAAAGTTGACAGTTAAGCCTATCTAGTGAGAGCCCATCATAGGCTAGCTGGGTGAGCTTGCAGCTTGTACCATGTCGGAGTTTGATTTTCCCCATAGGGTTTCATTGATCGTGTACTCTTGAGTGTAGCACGGGCTGAGAAGGTCGCAGCCATGGGAAAGTTGACAGTTAAGCCTATCTAGTGACAACCCATCATAGGCTAGCTGGGTGATCTTGCAACTTGTATCATGCCGGAGTTTGATTTTCACCATAGGGTTTCATTGATCGCTTACTCGGCAACTTGTATCAAGCAGGATTTCTACTTTCCCCTTAGCGCTTCATTGATCGTGTACTATTGAGTGTAGATCGGGCTGAGAATGACGCAGCCATGGGAAAGTTGACAGTTAAGCCTATCTAGTGACAGCCCATCATAGGCTAGCTGGGTGATCTTGCAACTTGTACCATGTCGAAGTTTGATTTTCCCCATAGGGTTTCATTGATCGTGTACTCTTGAGTGTAGCTCGGGCTGAGAAGGTCGCAGCCATGGGAAAGTTGACAGTTAAGCCTATCTAGTGACAGCCCATCATAGGCTAGCTGGGTGAGCTTGCAACTTGTACCATGTCGGAGTTTGATTTTCCCCATAGGTTTTCATTGATCGTGTACTCTTGAGTGTAGCTCGGGCTGAGAAGGTCGCAGCCATGGGAAAGTTGACAGTTAAGCCTATCTAGTGACAACCCATCATAGACTAGCTGGGTGATCTTGCAACTTGTATCATGCCGGAGTTTGATTTTCACCATAGGGTTTCATTGATCGCTTACTCGGCAACTTGTATGAAGCAGGATTTCTACTTTCCCCTTAGCGCTTCATTGATCGTGTACTCTTGAGTGTAGCTCGGGCTGAGAATGACGCAGCCATGGGAAAGTTGACAGTTAAGCCTATCTAGTGACAGCCCATCATAGGCTAGCTGGGTGAGCTTGCAACTTGTACCATGTCGGAGTTTGATTTTCCCCATAGGGTTTCATTGATCGTGTACTCTTGAGTGTAGCTCGGGCTGAGAAGGTCGCAGCCATGTGAAAGTTGACAGTTAAGCCTATCTAGTGACAACCCATCATAGGCTAGCTGGGTGATCTTGCAACTTGTATCATGCCGGAGTTTGATTTTCACCATAGGGTTTCATTGACTGCTTACTCGGCAACTTGTATGAAGCAGGATTTCTACTTTCCCCTTAGCGCTTCATTGATCGTGTACTCTTGAGTGTAGCTCGGGCTGAGAATGACGCAGCCATGGGAAAGTTGACAGTTAAGCCTATCTAGTGACAGCCCATCATATGCTAGCTGGGTGAGCTTGCAACTTCTACCATGTCGGAGTTTGATTTTCCCCATAGGGTTTCATTGATCGTGTACTCTTGAGTGTAGCTCGGGCTGAGAAGGTCGCAGCCATGGGAAAGTTGACAGTTAAGCCTATCTAGTGACAACCCATCATAGGCTAGCTGGGTGATCTTGCAACTTGTATCATGCCGGAGTTTGATTTTCACCATAGGGTTTCATTGATCGCTTACTCGGCAACTTGTATGAAGCAGGATTTCTGCTTTCCCCTTAGCGCTTCATTGATCGTGTACTCTTGAGTGTAGCTCGGGCTGAGAATGACGCAGCCATGGGAAAGTTGACAGTTAAGCCTATCTAGTGACAGCCCATCATAGGCTAGCTGGGTGAGCTTGCAACTTCTACCATGTCGGAGTTTGATTTTCCCCATAGGGTTTCATTGATCGTGTACTCTTGAGTGTAGCTCGGGCTGAGAAGGTCGCAGCCATGGGAAAGTTGACAGTTAAGCCTATCTAGTGACAACCCATCATAGGCTAGCTGGGTGATCTTGCAACTTGTATCATGCCGGAGTTTGATTTTCACCATAGGGTTTCATTGATCGCTTACTCGGCAACTTGTATGAAGCAGGATTTCTACTTTCCCCTTAGCGCTTCATTGATCGTGTACTCTTGAGTGTAGATCGGGCTGAGAATGACGCAGCCATGGGAAAGTTGACAGTTAAGCCTATCTAGTGACAGACCATCATAGGCTAGCTGGGTGATCTTGCAACTTGTACCATGTCGGAGTTTGATTTTCCCCATAGGGTTTCATTGATCGTGTACTCTTGAGTGTAGCTCGGGCTGAGAAGGTCGCAGCCATGGGAAAGTTGACAGTTAAGCCTATCTAGTGACAACCCATCATAGGCTAGCTGGGTGATCTTGCAACTTGTATCATGCCGGAGTTTGATTTTCACCATAGGGTTTCATTGATCGCTTACTCGGCAACTTGTATGAAGCAGGATTTCTACTTTCCCCTTAGCGCTTCATTGTTCGTGTACTCTTGAGTGTAGCTCGGGCTGAGAATGACGCAGCCATGGGAAAGTTGACAGTTAAGCCTATCTAGTGACAGCCCATCATAGGCTAGCTGGGTGAGCTTGCAACTTCTACCATGTCGGAGTTTGATTTTCCCCATAGGGTTTCATTGATCGTGTACTCTTGAGTGTAGCTCGGGCTGAGAAGGTCGCAGCCATGGCAAAGTTGACAGTTAAGCCTATCTAGTGACAACCCATCATAGGCTAGCTGGGTGATCTAGCAACTTGTATCATGCCGGAGTTTGATTTTCACCATAGGGTTTCATTGATCGCTTACTCGGCAACTTGTATGAAGCAGGATTTCTACTTTCCCCTTAGCGCTTCATTGATCGTGTACTCTTGAGTGTAGCTCGGGCTGAGAATGACGCAGCCATGGGAAAGTTGACAGTTAAGCCTATCTAGTGACAGCCCATCATAGGCTAGCTGGGTGAGCTTGCAACTTCTACCATGTCGGAGTTTGATTTTCCCCATAGGGTTTCATTGATCGTGTACTCTTGAGTGTAGCTCGGGCTGAGAAGGTCGCAGCCATGGGAAAGTTGACAGTTAAGCCTATCTAGTGACAACCCATCATAGGCTAGCTAGGTGATCTTGCAACTTGTATCATGCCGGAGTTTGATTTTCACCATAGGGTTTCATTGATCGCTTACTCGGCAACTTGTATCAAGCAGGATTTCTACTTTCCCCTTAGCGCTTCATTGATCGTGTACTCTTGAGTGTAGATCGGGCTGAGAATGACGCAGCCATGGGAAAGTTGACAGTTAAGCCTATCTAGTGACAGCCCATCATAGGCTAGCTGGGTGATCTTGCAACTTGTACCATGTCGGAGTTTGATTTTCCCCATAGGGTTTCATTGATCGTGTACTCTTGAGTGTAGCTCGGGCTGAGAAGGTAGCAGCCATGTGAAAGTTGACAGTTAAGCCTATCTAGTGACAGCCCATCATAGGCTAGCTGGGTGATCTTGCAACTTGTATCATGCCGGAGTTTGATTTTCACCATAGGGTTTCATTGATTGCTTACTCGGCAACTTGTATGAAGCAGGATTTCTACTTTCCCCTTAGCGCTTCATTGATCGTGTACTCTTGAGTGTGGCTCGGGCTGAGAATGACGCAGCCATGGGAAAGTTGACAGTTAAGCCTATCTAGTGACAGCCCATCATAGGCTAGCTGGGTGAGCTTGCAACTTCTACCATGTCGGAGTTTGATTTTCCCCATAGGGTTTCATTGATCGTGTACTCTTGAGTGTAGCTCGGGCTGAGAAGGTCGCAGCCTTGGGAAAGTTGACAGTTAAGCCTATCTAGTGACAACCCATCATAGGCTAGCTGGGTGATCTTGCAACTTGTATCATGCCGGAGTTTGATTTTCACCATAGGGTTTCATTGATCGCTTACTCGGCAACTTGTATGAAGCAGGATTTCTACTTTCCCCTTAGCGCTTCATTGATCGTGTACTCTTGAGTGTAGCTCGGGCTGAGAATGACGCAGCCATGGGAAAGTTGACAGTTAAGCCTATCTAGTGACAGCCCATCATAGGCTAGCTGGGTGAGCTTGCAACTTCTACCATGTCGGAGTTTGATTTTCCCCATAGGGTTTCATTGATCGTGTACTCTTGAGTGTAGCTCGGGCTGAGAAGGTCGCACCCATGGGAAAGTTGACAGTTAAGCCTATCTAGTGACAACCCATCATAGGCTAGCTGGGTGATCTTGCAACTTGTATCATGCCGGAGTTTGATTTTCACCATAGGGTTTCATTGATCGCTTACTCGGCAACTTGTATCAAGCAGGATTTCTACTTTCCCCTTAGCGCTTCATTGATCGTGTACTCTTGAGTGTAGATCGGGCTGAGAATGACGCAGCCATGGGAAAGTTGACAGTTAAGCCTATCTAGTGACAGCCCATCATAGGCTAGCTGGGTGATCTTGCAACTTGTACCATGTCGGAGTTTGATTTTCCCCATAGGGTTTCATTGATCGTGTACTCTTGAGTGTAGCTCGGGCTGAGAAGGTCGCAGCCATGTGAAAGTTGACAGTTAAGCCTATCTAGTGACAACCCATCATAGGCTAGCTGGGTGATCTTGCAACTTGTATCATGCCGGAGTTTGATTTTCACCATAGGGTTTCATTGATCGCTTACTCGGCAACTTGTATGAAGCAGGATTTCTACTTTCCCCTTAGCGCTTCATTGTTCGTGTACTCTTGAGTGTAGCTCGGGCTGAGAATGACGCAGCCATGGGAAAGTTGACAGTTAAGCCTATCTAGTGACAGCCCATCATAGGCTAGCTGGGTGAGCTTGCAACTTCTACCATGTCGGAGTTTGATTTTCCCCATAGGATTTCATTGATCGTGTACTCTTGAGTGTAACTCGGGCTGAGAAGGTCGCAGCCATGGGAAAGTTGACAGTTAAGCCTATCTAGTGACAGCCCATCATAGGCTAGCTGGGTGATCTTGCAACTTGTACCATGTCGGAGTTTGATTTTCCCCATAGGGTTTCATTGATCGTGTACTCTTGAGTGTAGCTCGGGCTGAGAAGGTCGCAGCCATGGGAAAGTTGACAGTTAAGCCTATCTAGTGACAGCCCATCATAGGCTAGCTGGGTGAGCTTGCAACTTGTACCATGTCGGAGTTTGATTTTCCCCATAGGGTTTCATTGATCGTGTACTCTTGAGTGTAGCACGGGCTGAGAAGGTCGCAGCCATGGGAAAGTTGACAGTTAAGCCTATCTAGTGACAACCCATCATAGGCTAGCTGGGTGATCTTGCAACTTGTATCATGCCGGAGTTTGATTTTCACCATAGGGTTTCATTGATCGCTTACTCGGCAACTTGTATCAAGCAGGATTTCTACTTTCCCCTTAGCGCTTCATTGATCGTGTACTATTGAGTGTAGATCGGGCTGAGAATGACGCAGCCATGGGAAAGTTGACAGTTAAGCCTATCTAGTGACAGCCCATCATAGGCTAGCTGGGTGATCTTGCAACTTGTACCATGTCGGAGTTTGATTTTCCCCATAGGGTTTCATTGATCGTGTACTCTTGAGTGTAGCTCGGGCTGAGAAGGTCGCAGCCATGGGAAAGTTGACAGTTAAGCCTATCTAGTGACAGCCCATCATAGGCTAGCTGGGTGAGCTTGCAACTTGTACCATGTCGGAGTTTGATTTTCCCCATAGGTTTTCATTGATCGTGTACTCTTGAGTGTAGCTCGGGCTGAGAAGGTCGCAGCCATGGGAAAGTTGACAGTTAAGCCTATCTAGTGACAACCCATCATAGGCTAGCTGGGTGAGCTTGCAACTTGTACCATGTCGGAGTTTGATTTTCCCCATAGGTTTTCATTGATCGTGTACTCTTGAGTGTAGCTCGGGCTGAGAAGGTCGCAGCCATGGGAAAGTTGACAGTTAAGCCTATCTAGTGACAACCCATCATAGGCTAGCTGGGTGATCTTGCAACTTGTATCATGCCGGAGATTGATTTTCACCATAGGGTTTCATTGATCGCTTACTCGGCACCTTGTATCAAGCATGATTTCTACTTTCCCCTTAGCGCTTCATTGATCGTGTACTCTTGAGTGTAGATCGGGCTGAGAATGACGCAGCCATGGGAAAGTTGACAGTTAAGCCTATCTAGTGACAGCCCATCATAGGCTAGCTGGGTGATCTTGCAACTTGTACCATGTCGGAGTTTGATTTTCCCCATAAGGTTTCATTGATCGTGTACTCTTGAGTGTAGCTCGGGCTGAGAAGGTCGCAGCCATGTGAAAGTTGACAGTTAAGCCTATCTAGTGACAACCCATCATAGGCTAGCTGGGTGATCTTGCAACTTGTATCATGCCGGAGTTTGATTTTCACCATAGGGTTTCATTGATCGCTTACTCGGCAACTTGTATGAAGCAGGATTTCTACTTTCCCCTTAGCGCTTCATTGTTCGTGTACTCTTGAGTGTAGCTCGGGCTGAGAATGACGCAGCCATGGGAAAGTTGACAGTTAAGCCTATCTAGTGACAGCCCATCATAGGCTAGCTGGGTGAGCTTGCAACTTCTACCATGTCGGAGTTTGATTTTCCCCATAGGGTTTCATTGATCGTGTACTCTTGAGTGTAACTCGGGCTGAGAAGGTCGCAGCCATGGGAAAGTTGACAGTTAAGCCTATCTAGTGACAGCCCATCATAGGCTAGCTGGGTGATCTTGCAACTTGTACCATGTCGGAGTTTGATTTTCCCCATAGGGTTTCATTGATCGTGTACTCTTGAGTGTAGCTCGGGCTGAGAAGGTCGCAGCCATGGGAAAGTTGACAGTTAAGCCTATCTAGTGACAGCCCATCATAGGCTAGCTGGGTGAGCTTGCAACTTGTACCATGTCGGAGTTTGATTTTCCCCATAGGGTTTCATTGATCGTGTACTCTTGAGTGTAGCACGGGCTGAGAAGGTCGCAGCCATGGGAAAGTTGACAGTTAAGCCTATCTAGTGACAACCCATCATAGGCTAGCTGGGTGATCTTGCAACTTGTATCATGCCGGAGTTTGATTTTCACCATAGGGTTTCATTGATCGCTTACTCGGCAACTTGTATCAAGCAGGATTTCTACTTTCCCCTTAGCGCTTCATTGATCGTGTACTATTGAGTGTAGATCGGGCTGAGAATGACGCAGCCATGGGAAAGTTGACAGTTAAGCCTATCTAGTGACAGCCCATCATAGGCTAGCTGGGTGATCTTGCAACTTGTACCATGTCGGAGTTTGATTTTCCCCATAGGGTTTCATTGATCGTGTACTCTTGAGTGTAGCTCGGGCTGAGAAGGTCGCAGCCATGGGAAAGTTGACAGTTAAGCCTATCTAGTGACAACCCATCATAGGCTAGCTGGGTGATCTTGCAACTTGTATCATGCCGGAGTTTGATTTTCACCATAGGGTTTCATTGATCGCTTACTCGGCAACTTGTATCAAGCAGGATTTCTACTTTCCCCTTAGCGCTTCATTGATCGTGTACTCTTGAGTGTAGATCGGGCTGAGAATGACGCAGCCATGGGAAAGTTAACAGTTAAGCCTATCTAGTGACAGCCCATCATAGGCTAGCTGGGTGAGCTTGCAACTTGTACCATGTCGGAGTTTGATTTTCCCCATAGGTTTTCATTGATCGTGTACTCTTGAGTGTAGCTCGGGCTGAGAAGGTCGCAGCCATGGGAAAGTTGACAGTTAAGCCTATCTAGTGACAACCCATCATAGGCTAGCTGGGTGATCTAGCAACTTGTATCATGCCGGAGTTTGATTTTCACCATAGGGTTTCATTGATCGCTTACTCGGCAACTTGTATGAAGCAGGATTTCTACTTTCCCCCTAGCGCTTCATTGATCGTGTACTCTTGAGTGTAGCTCGGGCTGAGAATGACGCAGCCATGGGAAAGTTGACAGTTAAGCCTATCTAGTGACAGCCCATCATAGGCTAGCTGGGTGAGCTTGCAACTTCTACCATGTCGGAGTTTGATTTTCCCCATAGGGTTTCATTGATCGTGTACTCTTGAGTGTAGCTCGGGCTGAGAAGGTCGCAGCCATGGGAAAGTTGACAGTTAAGCCTATCTAGTGACAACCCATCATAGGCTAGCTGGGTGATCTTGCAACTTGTATCATGCCGGAGTTTGATTTTCACCATAGGGTTTCATTGATCGCTTACTCGGCAACTTGTATCAAGCAGGATTTCTACTTTCCCCTTAGCGCTTCATTGATCGTGTACTCTTGAGTGTAGATCGGGCTGAGAATGACGCAGCCATGGGAAAGTTGACAGTTAAGCCTATCTAGTGACAGCCCATCATAGGCTAGCTGGGTGATCTTGCAACTTGTACCATGTCGGAGTTTGATTTTCCCCATAGGGTTTCATTGATCGTGTACTCTTGAGTGTAGCTCGGGCTGAGAAGGTAGCAGCCATGTGAAAGTTGACAGTTAAGCCTATCTAGTGACAGCCCATCATAGGCTAGCTGGGTGATCTTGCAACTTGTATCATGCCGGAGTTTGATTTTCACCATAGGGTTTCATTGATTGCTTACTCGGCAACTTGTATGAAGCAGGATTTCTACTTTCCCCTTAGCGCTTCATTGATCGTGTACTCTTGAGTGTGGCTCGGGCTGAGAATGACGCAGCCATGGGAAAGTTGACAGTTAAGCCTATCTAGTGACAGCCCATCATAGGCTAGCTGGGTGAGCTTGCAACTTCTACCATGTCGGAGTTTGATTTTCCCCATAGGGTTTCATTGATCGTGTACTCTTGAGTGTAACTCGGGCTGAGAAGGTCGCAGCCATGGGAAAGTTGACAGTTAAGCCTATCTAGTGAGAGCCCATCATAGGCTAGCTGGGTGAGCTTGCAGCTTGTACCATGTCGGAGTTTGATTTTCCCCATAGGGTTTCATTGATCGTGTACTCTTGAGTGTAGCACGGGCTGAGAAGGTCGCAGCCATGGGAAAGTTGACAGTTAAGCCTATCTAGTGACAACCCATCATAGGCTAGCTGGGTGATCTTGCAACTTGTATCATGCCGGAGTTTGATTTTCACCATAGGGTTTCATTGATCGCTTACTCGGCAACTTGTATCAAGCAGGATTTCTACTTTCCCCTTAGCGCTTCATTGATCGTGTACTATTGAGTGTAGATCGGGCTGAGAATGACGCAGCCATGGGAAAGTTGACAGTTAAGCCTATCTAGTGACAGCCCATCATAGGCTAGCTGGGTGATCTTGCAACTTGTACCATGTCGAAGTTTGATTTTCCCCATAGGGTTTCATTGATCGTGTACTCTTGAGTGTAGCTCGGGCTGAGAAGGTCGCAGCCATGGGAAAGTTGACAGTTAAGCCTATCTAGTGACAGCCCATCATAGGCTAGCTGGGTGAGCTTGCAACTTGTACCATGTCGGAGTTTGATTTTCCCCATAGGTTTTCATTGATCGTGTACTCTTGAGTGTAGCTCGGGCTGAGAAGGTCGCAGCCATGGGAAAGTTGACAGTTAAGCCTATCTAGTGACAACCCATCATAGACTAGCTGGGTGATCTTGCAACTTGTATCATGCCGGAGTTTGATTTTCACCATAGGGTTTCATTGATCGCTTACTCGGCAACTTGTATGAAGCAGGATTTCTACTTTCCCCTTAGCGCTTCATTGATCGTGTACTCTTGAGTGTAGCTCGGGCTGAGAATGACGCAGCCATGGGAAAGTTGACAGTTAAGCCTATCTAGTGACAGCCCATCATAGGCTAGCTGGGTGAGCTTGCAACTTGTACCATGTCGGAGTTTGATTTTCCCCATAGGGTTTCATTGATCGTGTACTCTTGAGTGTAGCTCGGGCTGAGAAGGTCGCAGCCATGTGAAAGTTGACAGTTAAGCCTATCTAGTGACAACCCATCATAGGCTAGCTGGGTGATCTTGCAACTTGTATCATGCCGGAGTTTGATTTTCACCATAGGGTTTCATTGACTGCTTACTCGGCAACTTGTATGAAGCAGGATTTCTACTTTCCCCTTAGCGCTTCATTGATCGTGTACTCTTGAGTGTAGCTCGGGCTGAGAATGACGCAGCCATGGGAAAGTTGACAGTTAAGCCTATCTAGTGACAGCCCATCATATGCTAGCTGGGTGAGCTTGCAACTTCTACCATGTCGGAGTTTGATTTTCCCCATAGGGTTTCATTGATCGTGTACTCTTGAGTGTAGCTCGGGCTGAGAAGGTCGCAGCCATGGGAAAGTTGACAGTTAAGCCTATCTAGTGACAACCCATCATAGGCTAGCTGGGTGATCTTGCAACTTGTATCATGCCGGAGTTTGATTTTCACCATAGGGTTTCATTGATCGCTTACTCGGCAACTTGTATGAAGCAGGATTTCTGCTTTCCCCTTAGCGCTTCATTGATCGTGTACTCTTGAGTGTAGCTCGGGCTGAGAATGACGCAGCCATGGGAAAGTTGACAGTTAAGCCTATCTAGTGACAGCCCATCATAGGCTAGCTGGGTGAGCTTGCAACTTCTACCATGTCGGAGTTTGATTTTCCCCATAGGGTTTCATTGATCGTGTACTCTTGAGTGTAGCTCGGGCTGAGAAGGTCGCAGCCATGGGAAAGTTGACAGTTAAGCCTATCTAGTGACAACCCATCATAGGCTAGCTGGGTGATCTTGCAACTTGTATCATGCCGGAGTTTGATTTTCACCATAGGGTTTCATTGATTGCTTACTCGGCAACTTGTATGAAGCAGGATTTCTACTTTCCCCTTAGCGCTTCATTGATCGTGTACTCTTGAGTGTAGCTCGGGCTGAGAATGACGCAGCCATGGGAAAGTTGACAGTTAAGCCTATCTAGTGACAGCCCATCATAGGCTAGCTGGGTGAGCTTGCAACTTCTACCATGTCGGAGTTTGATTTTCCCCATAGGGTTTCATTGATCGTGTACTCTTGAGTGTAGCTCGAGCTGAGAAGGTCGCAGCCATGGGAAAGTTGACAGTTAAGCCTATCTAGTGACAACCCATCATAGGCTAGCTGGGTGATCTTGCAACTTGTATCATGCCGGAGTTTGATTTTCACCATAGGGTTTCATTGATCGCTTACTCGGCAACTTGTATGAAGCAGGATTTCTACTTTCCCCTTAGCGCTTCATTGATCGTGTACTCTTGAGTGTAGCTCGGGCTGAGAATGACGCAGCCATGGGAAAGTTGACAGTTAAGCCTATCTAGTGACAGCCCATCATAGGCTAGCTGGGTGAGCTTGCAACTTCTACCATGTCGGAGTTTGATTTTCCCCATAGGGTTTCATTGATCGTGTACTCTTGAGTGTAGCTCGGGCTGAGAAGGTCGCAGCCATGGGAAAGTTGACAGTTAAGCCTATCTAGTGACAACCCATCATAGGCTAGCTGGGTGATCTTGCAACTTGTATCATGCCCGAGTTTGATTTTCACCATAGGGTTTCATTGATCGCTTACTCGGAAACTTGTATGAAGCAGGATTTCTACTTTCCCCTTAGCGCTTCATTGATCGTGTACTCTTGAGTGTAGCTCGGGCTGAGAATGACGCAGCCATGGGAAAGTTGACAGTTAAGCCTATCTAGTGACAGCCCATCATAGGCTAGTTGGGTGAGCTTGCAACTTCTACCATGTCGGAGTTTGATTTTGCCATAGGGTTTCATTGATCGTGTACTCTTGAGTGTAACTCGGGCTGAGAAGGTCGCAGCCATGGGAAAGTTGACAGTTAAGCCTATCTAGTGACAGCCCATCATAGGCTAGCTGGGTGAGCTTGCAACTTCTACCATGTCGGAGTTTGATTTTCCCCATAGGGTTTCATTGATCGTGTACTCTTGAGTGTAACTCGGGCTGAGAAGGTCGCAGCCATGGGAAAGTTGACAGTTAAGCCTATCTAGTGACAGCCCATCATAGGCTAGCTGGGTGAGCTTGCAGCTTGTACCATGTCGGAGTTTGATTTTCCCCATAGGGTTTCATTGATCGTGTACTCTTGAGTGTAGCACGGGCTGAGAAGGTCGCAGCCATGGGAAAGTTGACAGTTAAGCCTATCTAGTGACAACCCATCATAGGCTAGCTGGGTGATCTTGCAACTTGTATCATGCCGGAGTTTGATTTTCACCATAGGGTTTCATTGATCGCTTACTCGGCAACTTGTATCAAGCAGGATTTCTACTTTCCCCTTAGCGCTTCATTGATCGTGTACTATTGAGTGTAGATCGGGCTGAGAATGACGCAGCCATGGGAAAGTTGACAGTTAAGCCTATCTAGTGACAGCCCATCATAGGCTAGCTGGGTGATCTTGCAACTTGTACCATGTCGAAGTTTGATTTTCCCCATAGGGTTTCATTGATCGTGTACTCTTGAGTGTAGCTCGGGCTGAGAAGGTCGCAGCCATGGGAAAGTTGACAGTTAAGCCTATCTAGTGACAGCCCATCATAGGCTAGCTGGGTGAGCTTGCAACTTGTACCATGTCGGAGTTTGATTTTCCCCATAGGTTTTCATTGATCGTGTACTCTTGAGTGTAGCTCGGGCTGAGAAGGTCGCAGCCATGGGAAAGTTGACAGTTAAGCCTATCTAGTGACAACCCATCATAGACTAGCTGGGTGATCTTGCAACTTGTATCATGCCGGAGTTTGATTTTCACCATAGGGTTTCATTGATCGCTTACTCGGCAACTTGTATGAAGCAGGATTTCTACTTTCCCCTTAGCGCTTCATTGATCGTGTACTCTTGAGTGTAGCTCGGGCTGAGAATGACGCAGCCATGGGAAAGTTGACAGTTAAGCCTATCTAGTGACAGCCCATCATAGGCTAGCTGGGTGAGCTTGCAACTTGTACCATGTCGGAGTTTGATTTTCCCCATAGGGTTTCATTGATCGTGTACTCTTGAGTGTAGCTCGGGCTGAGAAGGTCGCAGCCATGGGAAAGTTGACAGTTAAGCCTATCTAGTGACAACCCATCATAGGCTAGCTGGGTGATCTTGCAACTTGTATCATGCCGGAGATTGATTTTCACCATAGGGTTTCATTGATCGCTTACCCGGCAACTTGTATCAAGCAGGATTTCTACTTTCCCCTTAGCGCTTCATTGATCGTGTACTCTTGAGTGTAGATCGGGCTGAGAATGACGCAGCCATGGGAAAGTTGACAGTTAAGCCTATCTAGTGACAGCCCATCATAGGCTAGCTGGGTGAGCTTGCAACTTCTACAATGTCGGAGTTTGATTTTCCCCATAGGGTTTCATTGATCGTGTACTCTTGAGTGTAGCTCGGGCTGAGAAGGTCGCAGCCATGGGAAAGTTGACAGTTAAGCCTATCTAGTGACAACCCATCATAGGCTAGCTGGGTGATCTTGCAACTTGTATCATGCCGGAGTTTGATTTTCACCATAGGGTTTCATTGATCGCTTACTCGGCAACTTGTATCAAGCAGGATTTCTACTTTCCCCTTAGCGCTTCATTGATCGTGTACTCTTGAGTGTAGATCGGGCTGAGAATGACGCAGCCATGGGAAAGTTGACAGTTAAGCCTATCTAGTGACAGCCCATCATAGACTAGCTGGGTGATCTTGCAACTTGTACCATGTCGGAGTTTGATTTTCCCCATAGGGTTTCATTGATCGTGTACTCTTGAGTGTAGCTCGGGCTGAGAAGGTCGCAGCCATGTGAAAGTTGACAATTAAGCCTATCTAGTGACAACCCATCATAGGCTAGCTGGGTGATCTTGCAACTTGTATCATGCCGGAGTTTGATTTTCACCATAGGGTTTCATTGACTGCTTACTCGGCAACTTGTATGAAGCAGGATTTCTACTTTCCCCTTAGCGCTTCATTGATCGTGTACTCTTGAGTGTAGCTCGGGCTGAGAATGACGCAGCCATGGGAAAGTTGACAGTTAAGCCTATCTAGTGACAGCCCATCATATGCTAGCTGGGTGAGCTTGCAACTTCTACCATGTCGGAGTTTGATTTTCCCCATAGGGTTTCATTGATCGTGTACTCTTGAGTGTAGCTCGGGCTGAGAAGGTCGCAGCCATGGGAAAGTTGACAGTTAAGCCTATCTAGTGACAACCCATCATAGGCTAGCTGGGTGATCTTGCAACTTGTATCATGCCGGAGTTTGATTTTCACCATAGGGTTTCATTGATCGCTTACTCGGCAACTTGTATGAAGCAGGATTTCTGCTTTCCCCTTAGCGCTTCATTGATCGTGTACTCTTGAGTGTAGCTCGGGCTGAGAATGACGCAGCCATGGGAAAGTTGACAGTTAAGCCTATCTAGTGACAGCCCATCATAGGCTAGCTGGGTGAGCTTGCAACTTCTACCATGTCGGAGTTTGATTTTCCCCATAGGGTTTCATTGATCGTGTACTCTTGAGTGTAGCTCGGGCTGAGAAGGTCGCAGCCATGGGAAAGTTGACAGTTAAGCCTATCTAGTGACAACCCATCATAGGCTAGCTGGGTGATCTTGCAACTTGTATCATGCCGGAGTTTGATTTTCACCATAGGGTTTCATTGATTGCTTACTCGGCAACTTGTATGAAGCAGGATTTCTACTTTCCCCTTAGCGCTTCATTGATCGTGTACTCTTGAGTGTAGCTCGGGCTGAGAATGACGCAGCCATGGGAAAGTTGACAGTTAAGCCTATCTAGTGACAGCCCATCATAGGCTAGCTGGGTGAGCTTGCAACTTCTACCATGTCGGAGTTTGATTTTCCCCATAGGGTTTCATTGATCGTGTACTCTTGAGTGTAGCTCGAGCTGAGAAGGTCGCAGCCATGGGAAAGTTGACAGTTAAGCCTATCTAGTGACAACCCATCATAGGCTAGCTGGGTGATCTTGCAACTTGTATCATGCCGGAGTTTGATTTTCACCATAGGGTTTCATTGATCGCTTACTCGGCAACTTGTATGAAGCAGGATTTCTACTTTCCCCTTAGCGCTTCATTGATCGTGTACTCTTGAGTGTAGCTCGGGCTGAGAATGACGCAGCCATGGGAAAGTTGACAGTTAAGCCTATCTAGTGACAGCCCATCATAGGCTAGCTGGGTGAGCTTGCAACTTCTACCATGTCGGAGTTTGATTTTCCCCATAGGGTTTCATTGATCGTGTACTCTTGAGTGTAGCTCGGGCTGAGAAGGTCGCAGCCATGGGAAAGTTGACAGTTAAGCCTATCTAGTGACAACCCATCATAGGCTAGCTGGGTGATCTTGCAACTTGTATCATGCCGGAGTTTGATTTTCACCATAGGGTTTCATTGATCGCTTACTCGGCAACTTGTATGAAGCAGGATTTCTACTTTCCCCTTAGCGCTTCATTGATCGTGTACTCTTGAGTGTAGCTCGGGCTGAGAATGACGCAGCCATGGGAAAGTTGACAGTTAAGCCTATCTAGTGACAGCCCATCATAGGCTAGCTGGGTGAGCTTGCAACTTCTACCATGTCGGAGTTTGATTTTCCCCATAGGGTTTCATTGATCGTGTACTCTTGAGTGTAGCTCGGGCTGAGAAGGTCGCAGCCATGGGAAAGTTGACAGTTAAGCCTATCTAGTGACAACCCATCATAGGCTAGCTGGGTGATCTTGCAACTTGTATCATGCCGGAGTTTGATTTTCACCATAGGGTTTCATTGATCGCTTACTCGGCAACTTGTATCAAGCAGGATTTCTACTTTCCCCTTAGCGCTTCATTGATCGTGTACTCTTGAGTGTAGATCGGGCTGAGAATGACGCAGCCATGGGAAAGTTGACAGTTAAGCCTATCTAGTGACAGCCCATCATAGGCTAGCTGGGTGATCTTGCAACTTGTACCATGTCGGAGTTTGATTTTCCCCATAGGGTTTCATTGATCGTGTACTCTTGAGTGTAGCTCGGGCTGAGAAGGTCGCAGCCATGTGAAAGTTGACAGTTAAGCCTATCTAGTGACAACCCATCATAGGCTAGCTGGGTGATCTTGCAACTTGTATCATGCCGGAGTTTGATTTTCACCATAGGGTTTCATTGATCGCTTACTCGGCAACTTGTATGAAGCAGGATTTCTACTTTCCCCTTAGCGCTTCATTGTTCGTGTACTCTTGAGTGTAGCTCGGGCTGAGAATGACGCAGCCATGGGAAAGTTGACAGTTAAGCCTATCTAGTGACAGCCCATCATAGGCTAGCTGGGTGAGCTTGCAACTTCTACCATGTCGGAGTTTGATTTTCCCCATAGGGTTTCATTGATCGTGTACTCTTGAGTGTAGCTCGGGCTGAGAAGGTCGCAGCCATGGGAAAGTTGACAGTTAAGCCTATCTAGTGACAACCCATCATAGGCTAGCTGGGTGATCTAGCAACTTGTATCATGCCGGAGTTTGATTTTCACCATAGGGTTTCATTGATCGCTTACTCGGCAACTTGTATGAAGCAGGATTTCTACTTTCCCCTTAGCGCTTCATTGATCGTGTACTCTTGAGTGTAGCTCGGGCTGAGAATGACGCAGCCATGGGAAAGTTGACAGTTAAGCCTATCTAGTGACAGCCCATCATAGGCTAGCTGGGTGAGCTTGCAACTTCTACCATGTCGGAGTTTGATTTTCCCCATAGGGTTTCATTGATCGTGTACTCTTGAGTGTAGCTCGGGCTGAGAAGGTCGCAGCCATGGGAAAGTTGACAGTTAAGCCTATCTAGTGACAACCCATCATAGGCTAGCTGGGTGATCTTGCAACTTGTATCATGCCGGAGTTTGATTTTCACCATAGGGTTTCATTGATCGCTTACTCGGCAACTTGTATCAAGCAGGATTTCTACTTTCCCCTTAGCGCTTCATTGATCGTGTACTCTTGAGTGTAGATCGGGCTGAGAATGACGCAGCCATGGGAAAGTTGACAGTTAAGCCTATCTAGTGACAGCCCATCATAGGCTAGCTGGGTGATCTTGCAACTTGTACCATGTCGGAGTTTGATTTTCCCCATAGGGTTTCATTGATCGTGTACTCTTGAGTGTAGCTCGGGCTGAGAAGGTAGCAGCCATGTGAAAGTTGACAGTTAAGCCTATCTAGTGACAGCCCATCATAGGCTAGCTGGGTGATCTTGCAACTTGTATCATGCCGGAGTTTGATTTTCACCATAGGGTTTCATTGATTGCTTACTCGGCAACTTGTATGAAGCAGGATTTCTACTTTCCCCTTAGCGCTTCATTGATCGTGTACTCTTGAGTGTAGCTCGGGCTGAGAATGACGCAGCCATGGGAAAGTTGACAGTTAAGCCTATCTAGTGACAGCCCATCATAGGCTAGCTGGGTGAGCTTGCAACTTCTACCATGTCGGAGTTTGATTTTCCCCATAGGGTTTCATTGATCGTGTACTCTTGAGTGTAGCTCGGGCTGAGAAGGTCGCAGCCTTGGGAAAGTTGACAGTTAAGCCTATCTAGTGACAACCCATCATAGGCTAGCTGGGTGATCTTGCAACTTGTATCATGCCGGAGTTTGATTTTCACCATAGGGTTTCATTGATCGCTTACTCGGCAACTTGTATGAAGCAGGATTTCTACTTTCCCCTTAGCGCTTCATTGATCGTGTACTCTTGAGTGTAGCTCGGGCTGAGAATGACGCAGCCATGGGAAAGTTGACAGTTAAGCCTATCTAGTGACAGCCCATCATAGGCTAGCTGGGTGAGCTTGCAACTTCTACCATGTCGGAGTTTGATTTTCCCCATAGGGTTTCATTGATCGTGTACTCTTGAGTGTAGCTCGAGCTGAGAAGGTCGCAGCCATGGGAAAGTTGACAGTTAAGCCTATCTAGTGACAACCCATCATAGGCTAGCTGGGTGATCTTGCAACTTGTATCATGCCGGAGTTTGATTTTCACCATAGGGTTTCATTGATCGCTTACTCGGCAACTTGTATGAAGCAGGATTTCTACTTTCCCCTTAGCGCTTCATTGATCGTGTACTCTTGAGTGTAGCTCGGGCTGAGAATGACGCAGCAATGGGAAAGTTGACAGTTAAGCCTATCTAGTGACAGCCCATCATAGGCTAGCTGGGTGAGCTTGCAACTTCTACCATGTCGGAGTTTGATTTTCCCCATAGGGTTTCATTGATCGTGTACTCTTGAGTGTAGCTCGGGCTGAGAAGGTCGCAGCCATGGGAAAGTTGACAGTTAAGCCTATCTAGTGACAACCCATCATAGGCTAGCTGGGTGATCTTGCAACTTGTATCATGCCGGAGTTTGATTTTCACCATAGGGTTTCATTGATCGCTTACTCGGCAACTTGTATGAAGCAGGATTTCTACTTTCCCCTTAGCGCTTCATTGATCGTGTACTCTTGAGTGTAGCTCGGGCTGAGAATGACGCAGCCATGGGAAAGTTGACAGTTAAGCCTATCTAGTGACAGCCCATCATAGGCTAGCTGGGTGAGCTTGCAACTTCTACCATGTCGGAGTTTGATTTTCCCCATAGGGTTTCATTGATCGTGTACTCTTGAGTGTAGCTCGGGCTGAGAAGGTCGCAGCCATGGGAAAGTTGACAGTTAAGCCTATCTAGTGACAACCCATCATAGGCTAGCTGGGTGATCTTGCAACTTGTATCATGCCGGAGTTTGATTTTCACCATAGGGTTTCATTGATCGCTTACTCGGCAACTTGTATGAAGCAGGATTTCTACTTTCCCCTTAGCGCTTCATTGATCGTGTACTCTTGAGTGTAGCTCGGGCTGAGAATGACGCAGCCATGGGAAAGTTGACAGTTAAGCCTATCTAGTGACAGCCCATCATAGGCTAGCTGGGTGAGCTTGCAACTTCTACCATGTCGGAGTTTGATTTTCCCCATAGGGTTTCATTGATCGTGTACTCTTGAGTGTAGCTCGGGCTGAGAAGGTCGCAGCCATGGGAAAGTTGACAGTTAAGCCTATCTAGTGACAACCCATCATAGGCTAGCTGGGTGATCTTGCAACTTGTATCATGCCGGAGTTTGATTTTCACCATAGGGTTTCATTGATCGCTTACTCGGCAACTTGTATCAAGCAGGATTTCTACTTTCCCCTTAGCGCTTCATTGATCGTGTACTCTTGAGTGTAGATCGGGCTGAGAATGACGCAGCCATGGGAAAGTTGACAGTTAAGCCTATCTAGTGACAGCCCATCATAGGCTAGCTGGGTGATCTTGCAACTTGTACCATGTCGGAGTTTGATTTTCCCCATAGGGTTTCATTGATCGTGTACTCTTGAGTGTAGCTCGGGCTGAGAAGGTAGCAGCCATGTGAAAGTTGACAGTTAAGCCTATCTAGTGACAGCCCATCATAGGCTAGCTGGGTGATCTTGCAACTTGTATCATGCCGGAGTTTGATTTTCACCATAGGGTTTCATTGATTGCTTACTCGGCAACTTGTATGAAGCAGGATTTCTACTTTCCCCTTAGCGCTTCATTGATCGTGTACTCTTGAGTGTAGCTCGGGCTGAGAATGACGCAGCCATGGGAAAGTTGACAGTTAAGCCTATCTAGTGACAGCCCATCATAGGCTAGCTGGGTGAGCTTGCAACTTCTACCATGTCGGAGTTTGATTTTCCCCATAGGGTTTCATTGATCGTGTACTCTTGAGTGTAGCTCGGGCTGAGAAGGTCGCAGCCTTGGGAAAGTTGACAGTTAAGCCTATCTAGTGACAACCCATCATAGGCTAGCTGGGTGATCTTGCAACTTGTATCATGCCGGAGTTTGATTTTCACCATAGGGTTTCATTGATCGCTTACTCGGCAACTTGTATGAAGCAGGATTTCTACTTTCCCCTTAGCGCTTCATTGATCGTGTACTCTTGAGTGTAGCTCGGGCTGAGAATGACGCAGCCATGGGAAAGTTGACAGTTAAGCCTATCTAGTGACAGCCCATCATAGGCTAGCTGGGTGAGCTTGCAACTTCTACCATGTCGGAGTTTGATTTTCCCCATAGGGTTTCATTGATCGTGTACTCTTGAGTGTAGCTCGGGCTGAGAAGGTCGCAGCCATGGGAAAGTTGACAGTTAAGCCTATCTAGTGACAACCCATCATAGGCTAGCTGGGTGATCTTGCAACTTGTATCATGCCGGAGTTTGATTTTCACCATAGGGTTTCATTGATCGCTTACTCGGCAACTTGTATCAAGCAGGATTTCTACTTTCCCCTTAGCGCTTCATTGATCGTGTACTCTTGAGTGTAGATCGGGCTGAGAATGACGCAGCCATGGAAAGTTGACAGTTAAGCCTATCTAGTGACAGCCCATCATAGGCTAGCTGGGTGATCTTGCAACTTGTACCATGTCGGAGTTTGATTTTCCCATAGGGTTTCATTGATCGTGTACTCTTGAGTGTAGCTCGGGCTGAGAAGGTCGCAGCCATGTGAAAGTTGACAGTTAAGCCTATCTAGTGACAACCTATCATAGGCTAGCTGGGTGATCTTGCAACTTGTATCATGCCGGAGTTTGATTTTCACCATAGGGTTTCATTGATCGCTTACTCGGCAACTTGTATGAAGCAGGATTTCTACTTTCCCCTTAGCGCTTCATTGTTCGTGTACTCTTGAGTGTAGCTCGGGCTGAGAATGACGCAGCCATGGGAAAGTTGACAGTTAAGCCTATCTAGTGACAGCCCATCATAGGCTAGCTGGGTGAGCTTGCAACTTCTACCATGTCGGAGTTGATTTTCCCCATAGGGTTTCATTGATCGTGTACTCTTGAGTGTAGCTCGGGCTGAGAAGGTCGCAGCCATGGGAAAGTTGACAGTTAAGCCTATCTAGTGACAACCCATCATAGGCTAGCTGGGTGATCTAGCAACTTGTATCATGCCGGAGTTTGATTTTCACCATAGGGTTTCATTGATCGCTTACTCGGCAACTTGTATGAAGCAGGATTTCTACTTTCCCCTTAGCGCTTCATTGATCGTGTACTCTTGAGTGTAGCTCGGGCTGAGAATGACGCAGCCATGGGAAAGTTGACAGTTAAGCCTATCTAGTGACAGCCCATCATAGGCTAGCTGGGTGAGCTTGCAACTTCTACCATGTCGGAGTTTGATTTTCCCCATAGGGTTTCATTGATCGTGTACTCTTGAGTGTAGCTCGGGCTGAGAAGGTCGCAGCCATGGGAAAGTTGACAGTTAAGCCTATCTAGTGACAACCCATCATAGGCTAGCTGGGTGATCTTGCAACTTGTATCATGCCGGAGTTTGATTTTCACCATAGGGTTTCATTGATCGCTTACTCGGCAACTTGTATGAAGCAGGATTTCTACTTTCCCCTTAGCGCTTCATTGATCGTGTACTCTTGAGTGTAGCTCGGGCTGAGAATGACGCAGCCATGGGAAAGTTGACAGTTAAGCCTATCTAGTGACAGCCCATCATAGGCTAGCTGGGTGAGCTTGCAACTTGTACCATGTCGGAGTTTGATTTTCCCCATAGGGTTTCATTGATCGTGTACTCTTGAGTGTAGCTCGGGCTGAGAAGGTCGCAGCCATGGGAAAGTTGACAGTTAAGCCTATCATAGTGACAACCCATCATAGGCTAGCTGGGTGATCTTGCAACTTGTATCATGCCGGAGATTGATTTTCACCATAGGGTTTCATTGATCGCTTACCCGGCAACTTGTATCAAGCAGGATTTCTACTTTCCCCTTAGCGCTTCATTGATCGTGTACTCTTGAGTGTAGATCGGGCTGAGAATGACGCAGCCATGGGAAAGTTGACAGTTAAGCCTATCTAGTGACAGCCCATCATAGGCTAGCTGGGTGAGCTTGCAACTTCTACAATGTCGGAGTTTGATTTTCCCCATAGGGTTTCATTGATCGTGTACTCTTGAGTGTAGCTCGGGCTGAGAAGGTCGCAGCCATGGGAAAGTTGACAGTTAAGCCTATCTAGTGACAACCCATCATAGGCTAGCTGGGTGATCTTGCAACTTGTATCATGCCGGAGTTTGATTTTCACCATAGGGTTTCATTGATCGCTTACTCGGCAACTTGTATCAAGCAGGATTTCTACTTTCCCCTTAGCGCTTCATTGATCGTGTACTCTTGAGTGTAGATCGGGCTGAGAATGACGCAGCCATGGGAAAGTTGACAGTTAAGCCTATCTAGTGACAGCCCATCATAGACTAGCTGGGTGATCTTGCAACTTGTACCATGTCGGAGTTTGATTTTCCCCATAGGGTTTCATTGATCGTGTACTCTTGAGTGTAGCTCGGGCTGAGAAGGTCGCAGCCATGTGAAAGTTGACAATTAAGCCTATCTAGTGACAACCCATCATAGGCTAGCTGGGTGATCTTGCAACTTGTATCATGCCGGAGTTTGATTTTCACCATAGGGTTTCATTGACTGCTTACTCGGCAACTTGTATGAAGCAGGATTTCTACTTTCCCCTTAGCGCTTCATTGATCGTGTACTCTTGAGTGTAGCTCGGGCTGAGAATGACGCAGCCATGGGAAAGTTGACAGTTAAGCCTATCTAGTGACAGCCCATCATATGCTAGCTGGGTGAGCTTGCAACTTCTACCATGTCGGAGTTTGATTTTCCCCATAGGGTTTCATTGATCGTGTACTCTTGAGTGTAGCTCGGGCTGAGAAGGTCGCAGCCATGGGAAAGTTGACAGTTAAGCCTATCTAGTGACAACCCATCATAGGCTAGCTGGGTGATCTTGCAACTTGTATCATGCCGGAGTTTGATTTTCACCATAGGGTTTCATTGATCGCTTACTCGGCAACTTGTATGAAGCAGGATTTCTGCTTTCCCCTTAGCGCTTCATTGATCGTGTACTCTTGAGTGTAGCTCGGGCTGAGAATGACGCAGCCATGGGAAAGTTGACAGTTAAGCCTATCTAGTGACAGCCCATCATAGGCTAGCTGGGTGAGCTTGCAACTTCTACCATGTCGGAGTTTGATTTTCCCCATAGGGTTTCATTGATCGTGTACTCTTGAGTGTAGCTCGGGCTGAGAAGGTCGCAGCCATGGGAAAGTTGACAGTTAAGCCTATCTAGTGACAACCCATCATAGGCTAGCTGGGTGATCTTGCAACTTGTATCATGCCGGAGTTTGATTTTCACCATAGGGTTTCATTGATTGCTTACTCGGCAACTTGTATGAAGCAGGATTTCTACTTTCCCCTTAGCGCTTCATTGATCGTGTACTCTTGAGTGTAGCTCGGGCTGAGAATGACGCAGCCATGGGAAAGTTGACAGTTAAGCCTATCTAGTGACAGCCCATCATAGGCTAGCTGGGTGAGCTTGCAACTTCTACCATGTCGGAGTTTGATTTTCCCCATAGGGTTTCATTGATCGTGTACTCTTGAGTGTAGCTCGAGCTGAGAAGGTCGCAGCCATGGGAAAGTTGACAGTTAAGCCTATCTAGTGACAACCCATCATAGGCTAGCTGGGTGATCTTGCAACTTGTATCATGCCGGAGTTTGATTTTCACCATAGGGTTTCATTGATCGCTTACTCGGCAACTTGTATGAAGCAGGATTTCTACTTTCCCCTTAGCGCTTCATTGATCGTGTACTCTTGAGTGTAGCTCGGGCTGAGAATGACGCAGCCATGGGAAAGTTGACAGTTAAGCCTATCTAGTGACAGCCCATCATAGGCTAGCTGGGTGAGCTTGCAACTTCTACCATGTCGGAGTTTGATTTTCCCCATAGGGTTTCATTGATCGTGTACTCTTGAGTGTAGCTCGGGCTGAGAAGGTCGCAGCCATGGGAAAGTTGACAGTTAAGCCTATCTAGTGACAACCCATCATAGGCTAGCTGGGTGATCTTGCAACTTGTATCATGCCGGAGTTTGATTTTCACCATAGGGTTTCATTGATCGCTTACTCGGCAACTTGTATGAAGCAGGATTTCTACTTTCCCCTTAGCGCTTCATTGATCGTGTACTCTTGAGTGTAGCTCGGGCTGAGAATGACGCAGCCATGGGAAAGTTGACAGTTAAGCCTATCTAGTGACAGCCCATCATAGGCTAGCTGGGTGAGCTTGCAACTTCTACCATGTCGGAGTTTGATTTTCCCCATAGGGTTTCATTGATCGTGTACTCTTGAGTGTAGCTCGGGCTGAGAAGGTCGCAGCCATGGGAAAGTTGACAGTTAAGCCTATCTAGTGACAACCCATCATAGGCTAGCTGGGTGATCTTGCAACTTGTATCATGCCGGAGTTTGATTTTCACCATAGGGTTTCATTGATCGCTTACTCGGCAACTTGTATCAAGCAGGATTTCTACTTTCCCCTTAGCGCTTCATTGATCGTGTACTCTTGAGTGTAGATCGGGCTGAGAATGACGCAGCCATGGGAAAGTTGACAGTTAAGCCTATCTAGTGACAGCCCATCATAGGCTAGCTGGGTGATCTTGCAACTTGTACCATGTCGGAGTTTGATTTTCCCCATAGGGTTTCATTGATCGTGTACTCTTGAGTGTAGCTCGGGCTGAGAAGGTCGCAGCCATGGGAAAGTTGACAGTTAAGCCTATCTAGTGACAACCCATCATAGGCTAGCTGGGTGATCTAGCAACTTGTATCATGCCGGAGTTTGATTTTCACCATAGGGTTTCATTGATCGCTTACTCGGCAACTTGTATGAAGCAGGATTTCTACTTTCCCCTTAGCGCTTCATTGATCGTGTACTCTTGAGTGTAGCTCGGGCTGAGAATGACGCAGCCATGGGAAAGTTGACAGTTAAGCCTATCTAGTGACAGCCCATCATAGGCTAGCTGGGTGAGCTTGCAACTTCTACCATGTCGGAGTTTGATTTTCCCCATAGGGTTTCATTGATCGTGTACTCTTGAGTGTAGCTCGGGCTGAGAAGGTCGCAGCCATGGGAAAGTTGACAGTTAAGCCTATCTAGTGACAACCCATCATAGGCTAGCTGGGTGATCTTGCAACTTGTATCATGCCGGAGTTTGATTTTCACCATAGGGTTTCATTGATCGCTTACTCGGCAACTTGTATCAAGCAGGATTTCTACTTTCCCCTTAGCGCTTCATTGATCGTGTACTCTTGAGTGTAGATCGGGCTGAGAATGACGCAGCCATGGGAAAGTTGACAGTTAAGCCTATCTAGTGACAGCCCATCATAGGCTAGCTGGGTGATCTTGCAACTTGTACCATGTCGGAGTTTGATTTTCCCCATAGGGTTTCATTGATCGTGTACTCTTGAGTGTAGCTCGGGCTGAGAAGGTAGCAGCCATGTGAAAGTTGACAGTTAAGCCTATCTAGTGACAGCCCATCATAGGCTAGCTGGGTGATCTTGCAACTTGTATCATGCCGGAGTTTGATTTTCACCATAGGGTTTCATTGATTGCTTACTCGGCAACTTGTATGAAGCAGGATTTCTACTTTCCCCTTAGCGCTTCATTGATCGTGTACTCTTGAGTGTAGCTCGGGCTGAGAATGACGCAGCCATGGGAAAGTTGACAGTTAAGCCTATCTAGTGACAGCCCATCATAGGCTAGCTGGGTGAGCTTGCAACTTCTACCATGTCGGAGTTTGATTTTCCCCATAGGGTTTCATTGATCGTGTACTCTTGAGTGTAGCTCGGGCTGAGAAGGTCGCAGCCTTGGGAAAGTTGACAGTTAAGCCTATCTAGTGACAACCCATCATAGGCTAGCTGGGTGATCTTGCAACTTGTATCATGCCGGAGTTTGATTTTCACCATAGGGTTTCATTGATCGCTTACTCGGCAACTTGTATGAAGCAGGATTTCTACTTTCCCCTTAGCGCTTCATTGATCGTGTACTCTTGAGTGTAGCTCGGGCTGAGAATGACGCAGCCATGGGAAAGTTGACAGTTAAGCCTATCTAGTGACAGCCCATCATAGGCTAGCTGGGTGAGCTTGCAACTTCTACCATGTCGGAGTTTGATTTTCCCCATAGGGTTTCATTGATCGTGTACTCTTGAGTGTAGCTCGAGCTGAGAAGGTCGCAGCCATGGGAAAGTTGACAGTTAAGCCTATCTAGTGACAACCCATCATAGGCTAGCTGGGTGATCTTGCAACTTGTATCATGCCGGAGTTTGATTTTCACCATAGGGTTTCATTGATCGCTTACTCGGCAACTTGTATGAAGCAGGATTTCTACTTTCCCCTTAGCGCTTCATTGATCGTGTACTCTTGAGTGTAGCTCGGGCTGAGAATGACGCAGCAATGGGAAAGTTGACAGTTAAGCCTATCTAGTGACAGCCCATCATAGGCTAGCTGGGTGAGCTTGCAACTTCTACCATGTCGGAGTTTGATTTTCCCCATAGGGTTTCATTGATCGTGTACTCTTGAGTGTAGCTCGGGCTGAGAAGGTCGCAGCCATGGGAAAGTTGACAGTTAAGCCTATCTAGTGACAACCCATCATAGGCTAGCTGGGTGATCTTGCAACTTGTATCATGCCGGAGTTTGATTTTCACCATAGGGTTTCATTGATCGCTTACTCGGCAACTTGTATGAAGCAGGATTTCTACTTTCCCCTTAGCGCTTCATTGATCGTGTACTCTTGAGTGTAGCTCGGGCTGAGAATGACGCAGCCATGGGAAAGTTGACAGTTAAGCCTATCA
>NW_027440930.1:0-51620 GCF_031893055.1 Leptodactylus fuscus
TATATTCTTTGAATTCCCAGTCAGACAATGGCACTATATACCAGTAGCAAGAAATGAGGGTATTTATAACCCCAATATATTCTTTGAATTCCCAGTCAGACAATGGCACCATATACCAGTAGCAAGAAATGAGGGTATTTGTAACCCCAATATATTCTTTGAATTCCCAGTGAGACAATGGCACTAAATACCAGCAGCAAAAATTGTGAGTGCACGTAACCCCAATATATTCTTTGAATTACCAGTCAGAAACTGGCACTATATGGCAGTAGCAAGAAATGAGGGTATTTGTAACCCCAATATATTCTTTGAATTCCCAGTCAGACAATGGCACTATATACCAGTAGCAAAAATTGTGGGTGCACGTAACCCCAATATATTCTTTGAATTACCAGTCAGAAACTGGCACTATATGGCAGTAGCAAGAAATGAGGGTATTTGTAACCCCAATATATTCTTTGAATTCCCAGTCAGACAATGGCACTATATACCAGTAGCAAGAAATGAGGGTATTTATAACCCCAATATATTCTTTGAATTACCAGTCAGAAACTGGCACTATATGGCAGTAGCAAGAAATGAGGGTATTTGTAACCCCAATATATTCTTTGAATTCCCAGTCAGACAATGGCGCTATATACCAGTAGCAAGAAATGATGGTATTTATAACCCCAATATATTCTTTGAATTCCCAGTCAGACAATGGCACTATATACCAGTAGCAAGAAATGAGGGTATTTATAACCCCAATATATTCTTTGAATTACCAGTCAGAAACTGGCACTATATGGCAGTAGCAAGAAATGAGGGTATTTGTAACCCCAATATATTCTTTGAATTCCCAGTCAGACAATGGCACTATATACCAGTAGCAAAAATTGTGGGTGCACGTAACCCCAATATATTCTTTGAATTACCAGTCAGAAACTGGCACTATATGGCAGTAGCAAGAAATGAGGGTATTTGTAACCCCAATATATTCTTTGAATTCCCAGTAAGACAATGGCACTATATACCAGTAGCAAGAAATCAGGGTATTTGTAACCCTAATATATTCTTTGAATTCCCAGTCAGACAATGGCACTATATACCAGTAGCAAAAATTGTGGGTGCACGTAACCCCAATATATTCTTTGAATTACCAGTCAGAAACTGGCACTATATGGCAGTAGCAAGAAATGAGGGTATTTGTAACCCCAGTATATTCTTTGAATTCCCATTCAGACAATGGCACTATATGGCAGTAGCAAGAAATGAGGGTATTTATAACCCCAATATATTCTTTGAATTACCAGTCAGAAACTGGCACTATATGGCAGTAGCAAAAAAAGAGGGTATTTGTAACCCCAATATATTCTTTGAATTCCCAGTCAGACAATGGCACTATATACCAGTAGCAAAAATTGTGGGTGCACGTAACCCCAATATATTCTTTGAATTACCAGTCAGAAACTGGCACTATATTGCAGTAGCAAGAAATGAGGGTATTTGTAACCCCAATATATTCTTTGAATTCCCAGTCAGACAATGGCACTATATACCAGTAGCAAGAAATGAGGGTATTTATAACCCCAATATATTCTTTGAATTCCCAGTCAGACAATGGCACTATATACCAGTAGCAAGAAATGAGGGTATTTATAACCCCAATATATTCTTTGAATTACCAGTCAGAAACTGGCACTATATGGCAGTAGCAAGAAATGAGGGTATTTGTAACCCCAATATATTCTTTGAATTCCCAGTCAGACAATGGCACTATATACCAGTAGCAAGAAATGAGGGTATTTGTAACCCCAATATATTCTTTGAATTCCCAGTCAGACAATGGCACTATATACCAGTAGCAAAAATTGTGGGTGCACGTAACCCCAATATATTCTTTGAATTACCAGTCAGAAACTGGCACTATATGGCAGTAGCAAGAAATGAGGGTATTTGTAACCCCAATATATTCTTTGAATTCCCAGTCAGACAATGGCACTATATACCAGTAGCAAGAAATGAGGGTATTTGTAACCCCAATATATTCTTTGAATTCCCAGTCAGAAACTGGCACTATATGGCAGTAGCAAGAAATGAGGGTATTTGTAACCACAATATATTCTTTGAATTCCCAGTCACACAATGGCACTATATACCAGTAGCAAGAAATGAGGGTATTTGTAACCCCAATATATTCTTTGAATTCCCAGTCAGACAATGGCACTATATACCAGTAGCAAGAAATGAGGGTATTTGTAACCCCAATATATTCTTTGAATTCCCAGTCAGACAATGGCACTATATACCAGTAGCAAGAAATGAGGGTATTTGTAACCCCAATATATTCTTTGAATTCCCAGTCAGACAATGGCACTATATACCAGTAGCAAGAAATGAGGGTATTTGTAACCCCAATATATTCTTTGAATTCCCAGTCAGACAATGGCACTATATAGCAGTAGCAAGAAATTAGGGTATTTATAACCCCAATATATTCTTTGAATTCCCAGTCAGACAATGGCACTATATACCAGTAGCAAGAAATGAGGGTATTTATAACCCCAATATATTCTTTGAATTCCCAGTCAGACAATGGCACTATATACCAGTAGCAAGAAATGAGGGTATTTGTAACCCCAATATATTCTTTGAATTCCCAGTCAGACAATGGCACTATATACCAGTAGCAAGAAATGAGGGTATTTGTAACCCCAATATATTCTTTGAATTCCCAGTCAGACAATGGCACTATATACCAGTAGCAAGAAATGAGGGTTTTTGTAACCCCAATATATTCTTTGAATTCCCAGTGAGACAATGGCATTATATACCAGTAGCAAAAATTGTGGGTGCACGTAACCCCAATATATTCTTTGAATTACCAGTCAGAATCTGGCACTATATGGCAGTAGCAAGAAATGAGGGTATTTGTAACCCCAATATATTCTTTGAATTCCCAGTCAGACAATGGCACTATATACCAGTAGCAAGAAATGAGGGTATTTGTAACCCCAATATATTCTTTGAATTCCCAGTCAGACAATGGCACTATATACCAGTAGCAAGAAATGAGGGTATTTGTAACCCCAATATATTCTTTGAATTCCCAGTCAGACAATGGCACTATATACCAGTAGCAAGAAATGAGGGTATTTGTAACCCCAATATATTCTTTGAATTCCCAGTCAGACAATGGCACTATATACCAGTAGCAAAAATTGTGGGTGCACGTAACCCCAATATATTCTTTGAATTACCAGTCAGAAACTGGCACTATATGGCAGTAGCAAAAATTGTGGGTGCACGTAACCCCAATATATTCTTTGAATTACCAGTCAGAAACTGGCACTATATGGCAGTAGCAAGAAATGAGGGTATTTGTAACCCCAATATATTTTTTGAATTCCCAGTCAGACAATGGCACTATATACCAGTAGCAAGAAATGAGGGTATTTGTAACCCCAATATATTCTTTGAATTCCCAGTCAGACAATGGCACTATATACCAGTAGCAAGAAATGAGGGTATTTGTAACCCCAATATATTCTTTGAATTCCCAGTCAGACAATGGCACTATATACCAGTAGCAAAAATTGTGGGTGCACGTAACCCCAATATATTCTTTGAATTATTAGTCAGAAACTGGCACTATATGGCAGTAGCAAGAAATGAGGGTATTTGTAACCCCAATATATTCTTTGAATTCCCAGTCAGACAATGGCACTATATACCAGTAGCAAGAAATGAGGGTATTTATAAACCCAATATATTCTTTGAATTCCCAGTCAGACAATGGCACTATATACCAGTAGCAAGAAATGAGGGTATTTATAACCCCAATATATTCTTTGAATTCCCAGTCAGACAATGGCACTATATACCAGTAGCAAGAAATGAGGGTATTTGTAACCCCAATATATTCTTTGAATTCCCATTCAGACAATGGCACTATATACCAGTAGCAAGAAATGAGGGTATTTGTAACCCCAATATATTCTTTGAATTCCCAGTCAGACAATGGCACTATATACCAGTAGCAAGAAATGAGGGTATTTGTAACCCCAATATATTCTTTGAATTCCCAGTGAGACAATGGCATTATATACCAGTAGCAAAAATTGTGGGTGCACGTAACCCCAATATATTCTTTGAATTACCAGTCAGAAACTGGCACTATATGGCAGTAGCAAGAAATGAGGGTATTTGTAACCCCAATATATTCTTTGAATTCCCAGTCAGACAATGGCACTATATACCAGTAGCAAGAAATGAGGGTATTTGTAACCCCAATATATTCTTTGAATTCCCAGTCAGACAATGGCACTATATACCAGTAGCAAGAAATGAGGGTATTTGTAACCCCAATATATTCTTTGAATTCCCAGTGAGACAATGGCATTATATACCAGTAGCAAAAATTGTGGGTGCACGTAACCCCAATATATTCTTTGAATTACCAGTCAGAAACTGGCACTATATGGCAGTAGCAAGAAATGAGGGTATTTGTAACCCCAATATATTCTTTGAATTCCCAGTCAGACAATGGCACTATATACCAGTAGCAAGAAATGAGGGTATTTGTAACCCCAATATATTCTTTGAATTCCCAGTCAGACAATGGCACTATATACCAGTAGCAAGAAATGAGGGTATTTGTAACCCCAATATATTCTTTGAATTCCCAATCAGACAATGGCACTATATACCAGTAGCAAAAATTGTGGGTGCACGTAACCCCAATATATTCTTTGAATTACCAGTCAGAAACTGGCACTATATGGCAGTAGCAAGAAATGAGGGTATTTGTAACCCCAATATATTCTTTGAATTCCCAGTCAGACAATGGCACTATATACCAGTAGCAAGAAAAGAGGGTATTTATAACCCCAATATATTCTTTGAATTCCCAGTCAGACAATGGCACTATATACCAGTAGCAAGAAATGAGGGTATTTGTAACCCCAATATATTCTTTGAATTCCCAGTCAGACAATGGCACTATATACCAGTAGCAAGAAATGAGGGTATTTGTAACCCCAATATATTCTTTGAATTCCCAGTCAGACAATGGCACTATATACCAGTAGCAAGAAATGAGGGTATTTGTAACCCCAATATATTCTTTGAATTCAAAGTGAGACAATGGCACTATATACCAGTAGCAAAAATTGTGGGTGCACGTAACCCCAATATATTCTTTGAATTACCAGTCAGAAACTGGCACTATATGGCAGTAGCAAGAAATGAGGGTATTTGTAACCCCAATATATTCTTTGAATTCCCAGTCAGACAATGGCACTATATACCAGTAGCAAGAAAAGAGGGTATTTATAACCCCAATATATTCTTTGAATTCCCAGTCAGACAATGGCACTATATACCAGTAGCAAGAAATGAGGGTATTTGTAACCCCAATATATTCTTTGAATTCCCAGTCAGACAATGGCACTATATACCAGTAGCAAGAAAAGAGGGTATTTATAACCCCAATATATTCTTTGAATTCCCAGTCAGACAATGGCACTATATACCAGTAGCAAGAAATGAGGGTATTTGTAACCCCAATATATTCTTTGAATTCCCAGTCAGACAATGGCACTATATACCAGTAGCAAGAAATGAGGGTATTTGTAACCCCAATATATTCTTTGAATTCCCAGTCAGACAATGGCACTATATACCAGTAGCAAGAAATGAGGGTATTTGTAACCCCAATATATTCTTTGAATTCAAAGTGAGACAATGGCACTATATACCAGTAGCAAAATTTGTGGGTGCACGTAACCCCAATATATTCTTTGAATTACCAGTCAGAAACTGGCACTATATGGCAGTAGCAAGAAATGAGGGTATTTGTAACCCCAATATATTCTTTGAATTCCCAGTCAGACAATGGCACTATATACCAGTAGCAAGAAAAGAGGGTATTTGTAACCCCAATATATTCTTTGAATTCCCAGTCAGACAATGGCACTATATACCAGTAGCAAGACATGAGGGTATTTATAACCCCAATATATTCTTCGAATTCCCAGTCAGACAATGACACTATATACCAGTAGCAAGAAATGAGGGTATTTATAACCCCAATATATTCTTTGAATTCCCAGTCAGACAATGGCACTATATACCAGTAGCAAGAAATGAGGGTATTTGTAACCCCAATATATTCTTTGAATTCCCAGTCAGACAATGGCACTATATACCAGTAGCAAGAAATGAGGGTATTTGTAACCCCAATATATTCTTTGAATTCCCAGTGAGACAATGGCACTATATACCAGTAGCAAAAATTGTGGGTGCACGTAACCCCAATATATTCTTTGAATTACCAGTCAGAAACTGGCACTATATGGCAGTAGCAAGAAATGAGGGTATTTGTAACCCCAATATATTCTTTGAATTCCCAGTCAGACAATGGCACTATATACCAGTAGCAAGAAATGAGGGTATTTATAACCCCAATATATTCTTTGAATTACCAGTCAGAAACTGGCACTATATGGTAGTAGCAAGAAATGAGGGTATTTGTAACCCCAATATATTCTTTGAATTCCCAGTCAGACAATGGCACTATATACCAGTAGCAAGAAATGAGGGTATTTATAACCCCAATATATTCTTTGAATTCCCAGTCAGATAATGGCACTATATACCAGTAGCAAGAAATGAGGGTATTTATAATCCCAATATATTCTTTGAATTACCAGTCAGAAACTGGCACTATATGGCAGTAGCAAGAAATGAGGGTATTTGTAACCCCAATATATTCTTTGAATTCCCAGTCAGACAATGGCACTATATACCAGTAGCAAGAAATGAGGGTATTTGTAACCCCAATATATTCTTTGAATTCCCAGTCAGACAATGGCACTATATACCAGTAGCAAAAATTGTGGGTGCACGTAACCCCAATATATTCTTTGTATTACCAGTCAGAAACTGGCACTATATGGCAGTAGCAAGAAATGAGGGTATTTGTAACCCCAATATATTCTTTGAATTCCCAGTCAGACAATGGCACTATATACTAGTAGCAAGAAATGAGGGTATTTATAACCCCAATATATTCTTTGAATTCCTAGTCAGACAATGGCACTATATACCAGTAGCAAGAAATGAGGGTATTTATAACCCCAATATATTCTTTGAATTCCCAGTCAGACAATGGCACTATATACCAGTAGCAAGAAATGAGGGTATTTGTAACCCCAATATATTCTTTGAATTCCCAGTCAGACAATGGCACTATATACCAGTAGCAAGAAATGAGGGTTTTTGTAACCCCAATATATTCTTTGAATTCCCAGTGAAACAATGGCATTATATACCAGTAGCAAAAATTGTGGGTGCACGTAACCCCAATATATTCTTTGAATTACCAGTCAGAAACTGGCACTATATGGCAGTAGCAAGAAATGAGGGTATTTGTAACCCCAATATATTCTTTGAATTCCCAGTCAGACAATGGCACTATATACCAGTAGCAAGAAATGAGGGTATTTGTAACCCCAATATATTCTTTGAATTCCCAGTCAGACAATGGCACTATATACCAGTAGCAAGAAATGAGGGTATTTGTAACCCCAATATATTCTTTGAATTCCCAGTCAGACAATGGCACTATATACCAGTAGCAAGAAATGAGGGTATTTGTAACCCCAATATATTCTTTGAATTCCCAGTCAGACAATGGCACTATATACCAGTAGCAAAAATTGTGGGTGCACGTAACCCCAATATATTCTTTGAATTACCAGTCAGAAACTGGCACTATATGGCAGTAGCAAGAAATGAGGGTATTTGTAACCACAATATATTCTTTGAATTCCCAGTCAGACAATGGCACTATATACCAGTAGCAAGAAATGAGGGTATTTGTAACCCCAATATATTCTTTGAATTCCCAGTCAGACAATGGCACTATATACCAGTAGCAAGAAATGAGGGTATTTGTAACCCCAATATATTCTTTGAATTCCCAGTCAGACAATGGCACTATATACCAGTAGCAAGAAATGAGGGTATTTGTAACCCCAATATATTCTTTGAATTCCCAGTCAGACAATGGCACTATATACCAGTAGCAAAAATTGTGGGTGCACGTAACCCCAATATATTCTTTGAATTATTAGTCAGAAACTGGCACTATATGGCAGTAGCAAGAAATGAGGGTATTTGTAACCCCAATATATTCTTTGAATTCCCAGTCAGACAATGGCACTATATACCAGTAGCAAGAAATGAGGGTATTTATAACCCCAATATATTCTTTGAATTCCCAGTCAGACAATGGCACTATATACCAGTAGCAAGAAATGAGGGTATTTGTAACCCCAATATATTCTTTGAATTCCCAGTCAGACAATGGCACTATATACCAGTAGCAAGAAATGAGGGTATTTGTAACCCCAATATATTCTTTGAATTCCCAGTCAGACAATGGCACTATATACCAGTAGCAAGAAATGAGGGTATTTGTAACCCCAATATATTCTTTGAATTCCCAGTGAGACAATGGCATTATATACCAGTAGCAAAAATTGTGGGTGCACGTAACCCCAATATATTCTTTGAATTACCAGTCAGAAACTGGCACTATATGGCAGTAGCAAGAAATGAGGGTATTTGTAACCCCAATATATTCTTTGAATTCCCAGTCAGACAATGGCACTATATACCAGTAGCAAGAAATGAGGGTATTTGTAACCCCAATATATTCTTTGAATTCCCAGTCAGACAATGGCACTATATACCAGTAGCAAGAAATGAGGGTATTTGTAACCCCAATATATTCTTTGAATTCCCAGTGAGACAATGGCATTATATACCAGTAGCAAAAATTGTGGGTGCACGTAACCCCAATATATTCTTTGAATTACCAGTCAGAAACTGGCACTATATGGCAGTAGCAAGAAATGAGGGTATTTGTAACCCCAATATATTCTTTGAATTCCCAGTCAGACAATGGCACTATATACCAGTAGCAAGAAATGAGGGTATTTGTAACCCCAATATATTCTTTGAATTCCCAGTCAGACAATGGCACTATATACCAGTAGCAAGAAATGAGGGTATTTGTAACCCCAATATATTCTTTGAATTCCCAGTCAGACAATGGCACTATATACCAGTAGCAAGAAATGAGGGTATTTGTAACCCCAATATATTCTTTGAATTCCCAGTCAGACAATGGCACTATATACCAGTAGCAAGAAATGAGGGTATTTGTAACCCCAATATATTCTTTGAATTCAAAGTGAGACAATGGCACTATATACCAGTAGCAAAATTTGTGGGTGCACGTAACCCCAATATATTCTTTGAATTACCAGTCAGAAACTGGCACTATATGGCAGTAGCAAGAAATGAGGGTATTTGTAACCCCAATATATTCTTTGAATTCCCAGTCAGACAATGGCACTATATACCAGTAGCAAGAAAAGAGGGTATTTGTAACCCCAATATATTCTTTGAATTCCCAGTCAGACAATGGCACTATATACCAGTAGCAAGACATGAGGGTATTTATAACCCCAATATATTCTTTGAATTCCCAGTCAGACAATGACACTATATACCAGTAGCAAGAAATGAGGGTATTTATAACCCCAATATATTCTTTGAATTCCCAGTCAGACAATGGCACTATATACCAGTAGCAAGAAATGAGGGTATTTGTAACCCCAATATATTCTTTGAATTCCCAGTCAGACAATGGCACTATATACCAGTAGCAAGAAATGAGGGTATTTGTAACCCCAATATATTCTTTGAATTCCCAGTGAGACAATGGCACTATATACCAGTAGCAAAAATTGTGGGTGCACGTAACCCCAATATATTCTTTGAATTACCAGTCAGAAACTGGCACTATATGGCAGTAGCAAGAAATGAGGGTATTTGTAACCCCAATATATTCTTTGAATTCCCAGTCAGACAATGGCACTATATACCAGTAGCAAGAAATGAGGGTATTTATAACCCCAATATATTCTTTGAATTACCAGTCAGAAACTGGCACTATATGGTAGTAGCAAGAAATGAGGGTATTTGTAACCCCAATATATTCTTTGAATTCCCAGTCAGACAATGGCACTATATACCAGTAGCAAGAAATGAGGGTATTTATAACCCCAATATATTCTTTGAATTCCCAGTCAGATAATGGCACTATATACCAGTAGCAAGAAATGAGGGTATTTATAATCCCAATATATTCTTTGAATTACCAGTCAGAAACTGGCACTATATGGCAGTAGCAAGAAATGAGGGTATTTGTAACCCCAATATATTCTTTGAATTCCCAGTCAGACAATGGCACTATATACCAGTAGCAAGAAATGAGGGTATTTGTAACCCCAATATATTCTTTGAATTCCCAGTCAGACAATGGCACTATATACCAGTAGCAAAAATTGTGGGTGCACGTAACCCCAATATATTCTTTGAAATATTAGTCAGAAACTGGCACTAAATGGCAGTAGCAAGAAATGAGGGTATTTGTAACCCCAATATATTCTTTGAATTCCCAGTCAGACAATGGCACTATATACCAGTAGCAAGAAATGAGGGTATTTATAACCCCAATATATTCTTTGAATTCCCAGTCAGACAATGGCACTATATACCAGTAGCAAGAAATGAGGGTATTTATAACCCCAATATATTCTTTGAATTCCCAGTCAGACAATGGCACTATATACCAATAGCAAGAAATGAGGGTATTTGTAACCCCAATATATTCTTTGAATTCCCAGTCAGACAATGGCACTATATACCAGTAGCAAGAAAAGAGGGTATTTATAACCCCAATATATTCTTTGAATTCCCAGTCAGACAATGGCACTATATACCAGTAGCAAGAAATGAGGGTATTTGTAACCCCAATATATTCTTTGAATTCCCAGTTAGACAATGGCATTATATACCAGTAGCAAAAATTGTGGGTGCACGTAACCCCAATATATTCTTTGAATTACCAGATAGAAACTGGCACTATATGGCAGTAGCAAGAAATGAGGGTATTTGTAGCCCCAATATATTCTTTGAATTCCCAGTCAGACAATGGCACTATATACCAGTAGCAAGAAATGAGGGTATTTGTAACCCCAATATATTCTTTGAATTCCCAGTCAGACAATGGCACTATATACCAGTAGCAAGAAATGAGGGTATTTGTAACCCCAATATATTCTTTGAATTCCCAGTCAGACAATGGCACTATATACCAGTAGCAAAAATTGTGGGTGCACGTAACCCCAATATATTCTTTGAATTACCAGTCAGAAACTGGCACTATATGGCAGTAGCAAGAAATGAGGGTATTTGTAACCCCAATATATTCTTTGAATTCCCAGTCAGACAATGGCACTATATACCAGTAGCAAGAAATGAGGGTATTTGTAACCCCAATATATTCTTTGAATTCCCAGTCAGACAATGGCACTATATACCAGTAGCAAGAAATGAGGGTATTTGTAACCCCAATATATTCTTTGAATTCAAAGTGAGACAATGGCACTATATACCAGTAGCAAAATTTGTGGGTGCACGTAACCCCAATATATTCTTTGAATTACCAGTCAGAAACTGGCACTATATGGCAGTAGCAAGAAATGAGGTTATTTGTAACCCCAATATATTCTTTGAATTCCCAGTCAGACAATGGCACTATATACCAGTAGCAAGAAATGAGGGTATTTGTAACCCCAATATATTCTTTGAATTCCCAGTCAGACAATGGCACTATATACCAGTAGCAAGACATGAGGGTATTTATAACCCCAATATATTCTTTGAATTCCCAGTCAGACAATGGCACTATATACCAGTAGCAAGAAATGAGGGTATTTATAACCCCAATATATTCTTTGAATTCCCAGTCAGACAATGGCACTATATACCAGTAGCAAGAAATGAGGGTATTTATAACCCCAATATATTCTTTGAATTCCCAGTCAGACAATGGCACTATATACCAGTAGCAAGAAATGAGGGTATTTGTAACCCCAATATATTCTTTGAATTCCCAGTGAGACAATGGCACTATATACCAGTAGCAAAATTTGTGGGTGCACGTAACCCCAATATATTCTTTGAATTACCAGTCAGAAACTGGCACTATATGGCAGTAGCAAGAAATGAGGGTATTTGTAACCCCAATATATTCTTTGAATTACCAGTCAGAAACTGGCACTATATGGTAGTAGCAAGAAATGAGGGTATTTGTAACCCCAATATATTCTTTGAATTCCCAGTCAGACAATGGCACTATATACCAGTAGCAAGAAATGAGGGTATTTATAACCCCAATATATTCTTTGAATTCCCAGTCAGACAATGGCACTATATACCAGTAGCAAGAAATGAGGGTATTTATAACCCCAATATATTCTTTGAATTACCAGTCAGAAACTGGCACTATATGGCAGTAGCAAGAAATGAGGGTATTTGTAACCCCAATATATTCTTTGAATTCCAAGTCAGACAATGGCACTATATACCAGTAGCAAGAAATGAGGGTATTTGTAACCCCAATATATTCTTTGAATTCCCAGTCAGACAATGGCACTATATACCAGTAGAAAAAATTGTGGGTGCACGTAACCCCAATATATTCTTTGAATTACCAGTCAGAAACTGGCACTATATGGCAGTAGCAAGAAATGAGGGTATTTGTAACCCCAATATATTCTTTGAATTCCCAGTCAGACAATGGCACTATATACCAGTAGCAAGAAATGAGGGTATTTATAACCCCAATATATTCTTTGAATTCCTAGTCAGACAATGGCACTATATACCAGTAGCAAGAAATGAGGGTATTTATAACCCCAATATATTCTTTGAATTCCCAGTCAGACAATGGCACTATATACCAGTAGCAAGAAATGAGGGTATTTGTAACCCCAATATATTCTTTGAATTCCCAGTCAGACAATGGCACTATATACCAGTAGCAAGAAATGAGGGTATTTGTAACCCCAATATATTCTTTGAATTCCCAGTGAGACAATGGCACTATATACCAGTAGCAAAAATTGTGGGTGCACGTAACCCCAATATATTCTTTGAATTACCAGTCAGAAACTGGCACTATATGGCAGTAGCAAGAAATGAGGGTATTTGTAACCCCAATATATTCTTTGAATTCCCAGTCAGACAATGGCACTATATACCAGTAGCAAGAAATGAGGGTATTTATAACCCCAATATATTCTTTGAATTACCAGTCAGAAACTGGCACTATATGGCAGTAGCAAGAAATGAGGGTATTTGTAACCCCAATATATTCTTTGAATTCCCAGTCAGACAATGGCGCTATATACCAGTAGCAAGAAATGAGGGTATTTATAACCCCAATATATTCTTTGAATTCCCAGTCAGACAATGGCACTATATACCAGTAGCAAGAAATGAGGGTATTTATAACCCCAATATATTCTTTGAATTACCAGTCAGAAACTGGCACTATATGGCAGTAGCAAGAAATGAGGGTATTTGTAACCCCAATATATTCTTTGAATTCCCAGTCAGACAATGGCACTATATACCAGTAGCAAGAAATGAGGGTATTTGTAACCCCAATATATTCTTTGAATTCCCAGTCAGACAATGGCACTATATACCAGTAGCAAGAAATGAGGGTATTTGTAACCCCAATATATTCTTTGAATTCCCAGTCAGACAATGGCACTATATACCAGTAGCAAGAAATGAGGGTATTTGTAACCCCAATATATTCTTTGAATTCCCAGTGAGACAATGGCACTATATACCAGTAGCAAAAATTGTGGGTGCACGTAACCCCAATATATTATTTGAATTACCAGTCAGAAACTGGCACTATATGGCAGTAGCAAGAAATGAGGGTATTTGTAACCCTAATATATTCTTTGAATTCCCAGTAAGACAATGGCACTATATACCAGTAGCAAGAAATCTGGGTATTTGTAACCCCAATATATTCTTTGAATTCCCAGTCAGACAATGGCACTATATACCAGTAGCAAAAATTGTGGGTGCACGTAACCCCAATATATTCTTTGAATTACCAGTCAGAAACTGGCACTATATGGCAGTAGCAAGAAATGAGGGTATTTGTAACCCCAATATATTCTTTGAATTCCCATTCGGACAATGGCACTATATGGCAGTAGCAAGAAATGAGGGTATTTATAACCCCAATATATTCTTTGAATTACCAGTCAGAAAATGGCACTATATACCAGTAGCAAGAAATGAGGGTATTTATAACCCCAATATATTCTTTGAATTCCAAGTCAGACAATGGCACTATATACTAGTAGCAAGAAATGAGGGTATTTATAACCCCAATATATTCTTTGAATTACCAGTCAGAAACTGGCACTATATGGCAGTAGCAAGAAATGAGGGTATTTGTAACCCCAATATATTCTTTGAATTCCCAGTCAGACAATGGCACTATATACCAGTAGCAAGAAATGAGGGTATTTATAACCCCAATATATTCTTTGAATTCGCAGTCAGACAATGGCACTATATACCAGTAGCAAGAAATGAGGGTATTTATAACCCCAATATATTCTTTGAATTACCAGTCAGAAACTGGCACTATATGGCAGTAGCAAGAAATGAGGGTATTTGTAACCCCAATATATTCTTTGAATTCCCAGTCAGACAATGGCACTATATACCAGTAGCAAGAAATGAGGGTATTTGTAACCCCAATATATTCTTTGAATTCCCAGTCAGACAATGGCACTATATACCAGTAGCAAAAATTGTGGGTGCACGTAACCCCAATATATTCTTTGAATTACCAGTCAGAAACTGGCACTATATGGCAGTAGCAAGAAATGAGGGTATTTGTAACCCCAATATATTCTTTGAATTCCCAGTCAGACAATGGCACTATATACCAGTAGCAAGAAATGAGGGTATTTGTAACCCCAATATATTCTTTGAATTCCCAGTCAGACAATGGCACTATATACCAGTAGCAAGAAATGAGGGTATTTGTAACCCCAATATATTCTTTGAATTCCCAGTCAGACAATGGCACTATATACCAGTAGCAAGAAATGAGGGTATTTGTAACCCCAATATATTCTTTGAATTCCCAGTGAGACAATGGCACTATATACCAGTAGCAAAAATTGTGGGTGCACGTAACCCCAATATATTCTTTGAATTACCAGTCAGAAACTGGCACTATATGGCAGTAGCAAGAAATGAGGGTATTTGTAACCCCAATATATTCTTTGAATTCCCAGTCAGACAATGGCACTATATACCAGTAGCAAGAAATGAGGGTATTTGTAACCCCAATATATTCTTTGAATTCCCAGTCAGACAATGGCACTATATACCAGTAGCAAGAAATGAGGGTATTTGTAACCCCAATATATTCTTTGAATTCCCAGTCAGACAATGGCACTATATACCAGTAACAAGAAATGAGGGTATTTGTAACCCCAATATATTCTTTGAATTCCCAGTCAGACAATGGCACTATATACCAGTAGCAAAAATTGTGGGTGCACATAACCCCAATATATTCTTTGAATTATTAGTCAGAAACTGGCACTATATGGCAGTAGCAAGAAATGAGGGTATTTGTAACCCCAATATATTCTTTGAATTCCCAGTCAGACAATGGCACTATATACCAGTAGCAAGAAATGAGGGTATTTGTAACCCCAATATATTCTTTGAATTCCCAGTCAGACAATGGCACTATATACCAGTAGCAAGAAATGAGGGTATTTATAACCCCAATATATTCTTTGAATTACCAGTCAGAAACTGGCACTATATGGCAGTAGCAAGAAATGAGGGTATTTGTAACCCCAATATATTCTTTGAAATCCCAGTCAGACAATGGCACTATATACCAGTAGCAAGAAATGAGGGTATTTGTAACCCCAATATATTCTTTGAATTCCCAGTCAGACAATGGCACTATATACCAGTAGCAAGAAATGAGGGTATTTGTAACCCCAATATATTCTTTGAATTCCCAGTCAGACAATGGCACTATATACCAGTAGCAAGAAATGAGGGTATTTGTAACCCCAATATATTCTTTGAATTCCCAGTGAGACAATGGCACTATATACCAGTAGCAAAAATTGTGGGTACACGTAACCCCAATATATTCTTTGAATTACCAGTCAGAAACTGGCACTATATGGCAGTAGCAAGAAATGAGGGTATTTGTAACCCCAATATATTCTTTGAATTCCCAGTAAGACAATGGCACTATATACCAGTAGCAAGAAATCAGGGTATTTGTAACCCTAATATATTCTTTGAATTCCCAGTCAGACAATGGCACTATATACCAGTAGCAAAAATTGTGGGTGCACGTAACCCCAATATATTCTTTGAATTACCAGTCAGAAACTGGCACTATATGGCAGTAGCAAGAAATGAGGGTATTTGTAACCCCAATATATTCTTTGAATTCCCATTCAGACAATGGCACTATATGGCAGTAGCAAGAAATGAGGGTATTTATAACCCCAATATATTCTTTGAATTACCAGTCAGAAACTGGCACTATATGGCAGTAGCAAAAAAAGAGGGTATTTGTAACCCCAATATATTCTTTGAATTCCCAGTCAGAAAATGGCACTATATGGCAGTAGCAAGAAATGAGGGTATTTATAACCCCAATATATTCTTTGAATTACCAGTCAGAAACTGGCACTATATGGCAGTAGCAAAAAAAGAGGGTATTGGTAACCCCAATATATTCTTTGAATTCCCAGTCAGAAAATGGCACTATATACCAGTAGCAAGAAATGAGGGTATTTATAACCCCAATATATTCTTTGAATTCCCAGTCAGACAATGGCACTATATACCAGTAGCAAGAAATGAGGGTATTTATAACCCCAATATATTCTTTGAATTACCAGTCAGAAACTGGCACTATATGGCAGTAGCAAGAAATGAGGGTATTTGTAACCCCAATATATTCTTTGAATTCCCAGTCAGACAATGGCACTATATACCAGTAGCAAGAAATGAGGGTATTTGTAACCCCAATATATTCTTTGAATTCCCAGTCAGACAATGGCACTATATACCAGTAGCAAAAATTGTGGGTGCACGTAACCCCAATATATTCTTTGAATTACCAGTCAGAAACTGGCACTATATGGCAGTAGCAAGAAATGAGGGTATTTGTAACCCCAATATATTCTTTGAATTCCCAGTCAGACAATGGCACTATATACCAGTAGCAAGAAATGAGGGTATTTGTAACCCCAATATATTCTTTGAATTCCAAGTGAGACAATGGCACTATATACCAGTAGCAAAAATTGTGGGTGCACGTAACCCCAATATATTCTTTGAATTACCAGTCAGAAACTGGCACTATATGGCAGTAGCAAGAAATGAGGGTATTTGTAACCCCAATATATTCTTTGAATTCCCAGTCAGACAATGGCACTATATACCAGTAGCAAGAAATGAGGGTATTTGTAACCCCAATATATTCTTTGAATTCCCAGTCAGACAATGGCACTATATACCAGTAGCAAGAAATGAGGGTATTTGTAACCCCAATATATTCTTTGAATTCCCAGTCAGACAATGGCACTATATACCAGTAGCAAGAAATGAGGGTATTTGTAACCCCAATATATTCTTTGAATTCCCAGTCAGACAATGGCACTATATACCAGTAGCAAAAATTGTGGGTGCACGTAACCCCAATATATTCTTTGAATTATTAGTCAGAAACTGGCACTATATGGCAGTAGCAAGAAATGAGGGTATTTGTAACCCCAATATATTCTTTGAATTCCCAGTCAGACAATAGCACTATATACCAGTAGCAAGAAATGAGGGTATTTATAACCCCAATATATTCTTTGAATTCCCAGTCAGACAATGGCACTATATACCAGTAGTAAGAAATGAGGGTATTTATAACCCCAATATATTCTTTGAATTCCCAGTCAGACAATGGCACTATATACCAGTAGCAAGAAATGAGGGTATTTGTAACCCCAATATATTCTTTGAATTCCCAGTCAGACAATGGCACTATATACCAGTAGCAAGAAATGAGGGTATTTGTAACCCCAATATATTCTTTGAATTCCCAGTCAGACAATGGCACTATATACCAGTAGCAAGAAATGAGGGTATTTGTAACCCCAATATATTCTTTGAATTCCCAGTCAGACAATGGCACTATATACCAGTAGCAAGAAATGAGGGTATTTGTAACCCCAATATATTCTTTGAATTCCCAGTCAGACAATGGCACTATATACCAGTAGCAAGAAATGAGGGTATTTGTAACCCCAATATATTCTTTGAATTCCCAGTCAGACAATGGCACTATATACCAGTAGCAAAAATTGTGGGTGCACGTAACCCCAATATATTCTTTGAATTATTAGTCAGAAACTGGCACTATATGGCAGTAGCAAGAAATGAGGGTATTTGTAACCCCAATATATTCTTTGAATTCCCAGTCAGACAATGGCACTATATACCAGTAGCAAGAAATGAGGGTATTTATAACCCCAATATATTCTTTGAATTCCCAGTCAGACAATGGCACTATATACCAGTAGCAAGAAATGAGGGTATTTATAACCCCAATATATTCTTTGAATTCCCAGTCAGACAATGGCACTATATACCAGTAGCAAGAAATGAGGGTATTTGTAACCCCAATATATTCTTTGAATTCCCAGTCAGACAATGGCACTATATACCAGTAGCAAGAAATGAGGGTATTTGTAACCCCAATATATTCTTTGAATTCCCAGTCAGACAATGGCACTATATACCAGTAGCAAGAAATGAGGGTATTTGTAACCCCAATATATTCTTTGAATTCCCAGTGAGACAATGGCATTATATACCAGTAGCAAAAATTGTGGGTGCACGTAACCCCAATATATTCTTTGAATTACCAGTCAGAAACTGGCACTATATGGCAGTAGCAAGAAATGAGGGTATTTGTAACCCCAATATATTCTTTGAATTCCCAGTGAGACAATGGCACTTTATACCAGTAGCAAAAATTGTGGGTGCACGTAACCCCAATATATTCTTTGAATTACCAGTCAGAAACTGGCACTATATGGCAGTAGCAAGAAATGAGGGTATTTGTAACCCCAATATATTCTTTGAATTCCCAGTCAGACAATGGCACTATATACCAGTAGCAAGAAATGAGGGTATTTGTAACCCCAATATATTCTTTGAATTCCCAGTGAGACAATGGCATTATATACCAGTAGCAAAAATTGTGGGTGCACGTAACCCCAATATATTCTTTGAATTACCAGTCAGAAACTGGCACTATATGGCAGTAGCAAGAAATGAGGGTATTTGTAACCCCAATATATTCTTTGAATTCCCAGTCAGACAATGGCACTATATACCAGTAGCAAGAAATGAGGGTATTTGTAACCCCAATATATTCTTTGAATTCCCAGTCAGACAATGGCACTATATACCAGTAGCAAGAAATGAGGGTATTTGTAACCCCAATATATTCTTTGAATTCCCAGTCAGACAATGGCACTATATACCAGTAGCAAGAAATGAGGGTATTTGTAACCCCAATATATTCTTTGAATTCCCAGTCAGACAATGGCACTATATACCAGTAGCAAGAAATGAGGGTATTTGTAACCCCAATATATTCTTTGAATTCAAAGTGAGACAATGGCACTATATACCAGTAGCAAAATTTGTGGGTGCACGTAACCCCAATATATTCTTTGAATTACCAGTCAGAAACTGGCACTATATGGCAGTAGCAAGAAATGAGGGTATTTGTAACCCCAATATATTCTTTGAATTCCCAGTCAGACAATGGCACTATATACCAGTAGCAAGAAAAGAGGGTATTTGTAACCCCAATATATTCTTTGAATTCCCAGTCAGACAATGGCACTATATACCAGTAGCAAGACATGAGGGTATTTATAACCCCAATATATTCTTTGAATTCCCAGTCAGACAATGACACTATATACCAGTAGCAAGAAATGAGGGTATTTATAACCCCAATATATTCTTTGAATTCCCAGTCAGACAATGGCACTATATACCAGTAGCAAGAAATGAGGGTATTTGTAACCCCAATATATTCTTTGAATTCCCAGTCAGACAATGGCACTATATACCAGTAGCAAGAAATGAGGGTATTTGTAACCCCAATATATTCTTTGAATTCCCAGTGAGACAATGGCACTATATACCAGTAGCAAAAATTGTGGGTGCACGTAACCCCAATATATTCTTTGAATTACCAGTCAGAAACTGGCACTATATGGCAGTAGCAAGAAATGAGGGTATTTGTAACCCCAATATATTCTTTGAATTCCCAGTCAGACAATGGCACTATATACCAGTAGCAAGAAATGAGGGTATTTATAACCCCAATATATTCTTTGAATTACCAGTCAGAAACTGGCACTATATGGTAGTAGCAAGAAATGAGGGTATTTGTAACCCCAATATATTCTTTGAATTCCCAGTCAGACAATGGCACTATATACCAGTAGCAAGAAATGAGGGTATTTATAACCCCAATATATTCTTTGAATTCCCAGTCAGATAATGGCACTATATACCAGTAGCAAGAAATGAGGGTATTTATAATCCCAATATATTCTTTGAATTACCAGTCAGAAACTGGCACTATATGGCAGTAGCAAGAAATGAGGGTATTTGTAACCCCAATATATTCTTTGAATTCCCAGTCAGACAATGGCACTATATACCAGTAGCAAGAAATGAGGGTATTTGTAACCCCAATATATTCTTTGAATTCCCAGTCAGACAATGGCACTATATACCAGTAGCAAAAATTGTGGGTGCACGTAACCCCAATATATTCTTTGAAATATTAGTCAGAAACTGGCACTAAATGGCAGTAGCAAGAAATGAGGGTATTTGTAACCCCAATATATTCTTTGAATTCCCAGTCAGACAATGGCACTATATACCAGTAGCAAGAAATGAGGGTATTTATAACCCCAATATATTCTTTGAATTCCCAGTCAGACAATGGCACTATATACCAGTAGCAAGAAATGAGGGTATTTATAACCCCAATATATTCTTTGAATTCCCAGTCAGACAATGGCACTATATACCAATAGCAAGAAATGAGGGTATTTGTAACCCCAATATATTCTTTGAATTCCCAGTCAGACAATGGCACTATATACCAGTAGCAAGAAAAGAGGGTATTTATAACCCCAATATATTCTTTGAATTCCCAGTCAGACAATGGCACTATATACCAGTAGCAAGAAATGAGGGTATTTGTAACCCCAATATATTCTTTGAATTCCCAGTTAGACAATGGCATTATATACCAGTAGCAAAAATTGTGGGTGCACGTAACCCCAATATATTCTTTGAATTACCAGATAGAAACTGGCACTATATGGCAGTAGCAAGAAATGAGGGTATTTGTAGCCCCAATATATTCTTTGAATTCCCAGTCAGACAATGGCACTATATACCAGTAGCAAGAAATGAGGGTATTTGTAACCCCAATATATTCTTTGAATTCCCAGTCAGACAATGGCACTATATACCAGTAGCAAGAAATGAGGGTATTTGTAACCCCAATATATTCTTTGAATTCCCAGTCAGACAATGGCACTATATACCAGTAGCAAAAATTGTGGGTGCACGTAACCCCAATATATTCTTTGAATTACCAGTCAGAAACTGGCACTATATGGCAGTAGCAAGAAATGAGGGTATTTGTAACCCCAATATATTCTTTGAATTCCCAGTCAGACAATGGCACTATATACCAGTAGCAAGAAATGAGGGTATTTGTAACCCCAATATATTCTTTGAATTCCCAGTCAGACAATGGCACTATATACCAGTAGCAAGAAATGAGGGTATTTGTAACCCCAATATATTCTTTGAATTCAAAGTGAGACAATGGCACTATATACCAGTAGCAAAATTTGTGGGTGCACGTAACCCCAATATATTCTTTGAATTACCAGTCAGAAACTGGCACTATATGGCAGTAGCAAGAAATGAGGTTATTTGTAACCCCAATATATTCTTTGAATTCCCAGTCAGACAATGGCACTATATACCAGTAGCAAGACATGAGGGTATTTGTAACCCCAATATATTCTTTGAATTCCCAGTCAGACAATGGCACTATATACCAGTAGCAAGACATGAGGGTATTTATAACCCCAATATATTCTTTGAATTCCCAGTCAGACAATGGCACTATATACCAGTAGCAAGAAATGAGGGTATTTATAACCCCAATATATTCTTTGAATTCCCAGTCAGACAATGGCACTATATACCAGTAGCAAGAAATGAGGGTATTTATAACCCCAATATATTCTTTGAATTCCCAGTCAGACAATGGCACTATATACCAGTAGCAAGAAATGAGGGTATTTGTAACCCCAATATATTCTTTGAATTCCCAGTGAGACAATGGCACTATATACCAGTAGCAAAATTTGTGGGTGCACGTAACCCCAATATATTCTTTGAATTACCAGTCAGAAACTGGCACTATATGGCAGTAGCAAGAAATGAGGGTATTTGTAACCCCAATATATTCTTTGAATTACCAGTCAGAAACTGGCACTATATGGTAGTAGCAAGAAATGAGGGTATTTGTAACCCCAATATATTCTTTGAATTCCCAGTCAGACAATGGCACTATATACCAGTAGCAAGAAATGAGGGTATTTATAACCCCAATATATTCTTTGAATTCCCAGTCAGACAATGGCACTATATACCAGTAGCAAGAAATGAGGGTATTTATAACCCCAATATATTCTTTGAATTACCAGTCAGAAACTGGCACTATATGGCAGTAGCAAGAAATGAGGGTATTTGTAACCCCAATATATTCTTTGAATTCCAAGTCAGACAATGGCACTATATACCAGTAGCAAGAAATGAGGGTATTTGTAACCCCAATATATTCTTTGAATTCCCAGTCAGACAATGGCACTATATACCAGTAGAAAAAATTGTGGGTGCACGTAACCCCAATATATTCTTTGAATTACCAGTCAGAAACTGGCACTATATGGCAGTAGCAAGAAATGAGGGTATTTGTAACCCCAATATATTCTTTGAATTCCCAGTCAGACAATGGCACTATATACCAGTAGCAAGAAATGAGGGTATTTATAACCCCAATATATTCTTTGAATTCCTAGTCAGACAATGGCACTATATACCAGTAGCAAGAAATGAGGGTATTTATAACCCCAATATATTCTTTGAATTCCCAGTCAGACAATGGCACTATATACCAGTAGCAAGAAATGAGGGTATTTGTAACCCCAATATATTCTTTGAATTCCCAGTCAGACAATGGCACTATATACCAGTAGCAAGAAATGAGGGTATTTGTAACCCCAATATATTCTTTGAATTCCCAGTGAGACAATGGCACTATATACCAGTAGCAAAAATTGTGGGTGCACGTAACCCCAATATATTCTTTGAATTACCAGTCAGAAACTGGCACTATATGGCAGTAGCAAGAAATGAGGGTATTTGTAACCCCGATATATTCTTTGAATTCCCAGTCAGACAATGGCACTATATACCAGTAGCAAGAAATGAGGGTATTTATAACCCCAATATATTCTTTGAATTCCCAGTCAGACAATGGCACTATATACCAGTAGCAAGAAATGAGGGTATTTATAACCCCAATATATTCTTTGAATTCCCAGTCAGACAATGGCACTATATACCAGTAGCAAGAAATGAGGGTATTTGTAACCCCAATATATTCTTTGAATTCCCAGTCAGACAATGGCACTATATACCAGTAGCAAGAAATGAGGGTATTTGTAACCCCAATATATTCTTTGAATTCCCAGTGAGACAATGGCACTATATACCAGTAGCAAAAATTGTGGGTGCACGTAACCCCAATATATTCTTTGAATTACCAGTCAGAAACTGGCACTATATGGCAGTAGCAAGAAATGAGGGTATTTGTAACCCCAATATATTCTTTGAATTCCCAGTCAGACAATGGCACTATATACCAGTAGCAAGAAATGAGGGTATTTATAACCCCAATATATTCTTTGAATTACCAGTCAGAAACTGGCACTATATGGCAGTAGCAAGAAATGAGGGTATTTGTAACCCCAATATATTCTTTGAATTCCCAGTCAGACAATGGCGCTATATACCAGTAGCAAGAAATGAGGGTATTTATAACCCCAATATATTCTTTGAATTCCCAGTCAGACAATGGCACTATATACCAGTAGCAAGAAATGAGGGTATTTATAACCCCAATATATTCTTTGAATTACCAGTCAGAAACTGGCACTATATGGCAGTAGCAAGAAATGAGGGTATTTGTAACCCCAATATATTCTTTGAATTCCCAGTCAGACAATGGCACTATATACCAGTAGCAAGAAATGAGGGTATTTGTAACCCCAATATATTCTTTGAATTCCCAGTCAGACAATGGCACTATATACCAGTAGCAAGAAATGAGGGTATTTGTAACCCCAATATATTCTTTGAATTCCCAGTCAGACAATGGCACTATATACCAGTAGCAAGAAATGAGGGTATTTGTAACCCCAATATATTCTTTGAATTCCCAGTGAGACAATGGCACTATATACCAGTAGCAAAAATTGTGGGTGCACGTAACCCCAATATATTATTTGAATTACCAGTCAGAAACTGGCACTATATGGCAGTAGCAAGAAATGAGGGTATTTGTAACCCTAATATATTCTTTGAATTCCCAGTAAGACAATGGCACTATATACCAGTAGCAAGAAATCTGGGTATTTGTAACCCCAATATATTCTTTGAATTCCCAGTCAGACAATGGCACTATATACCAGTAGCAAAAATTGTGGGTGCACGTAACCCCAATATATTCTTTGAATTACCAGTCAGAAACTGGCACTATATGGCAGTAGCAAGAAATGAGGGTATTTGTAACCCCAATATATTCTTTGAATTCCCATTCGGACAATGGCACTATATGGCAGTAGCAAGAAATGAGGGTATTTATAACCCCAATATATTCTTTGAATTACCAGTCAGAAAATGGCACTATATACCAGTAGCAAGAAATGAGGGTATTTATAACCCCAATATATTCTTTGAATTCCAAGTCAGACAATGGCACTATATACTAGTAGCAAGAAATGAGGGTATTTATAACCCCAATATATTCTTTGAATTACCAGTCAGAAACTGGCACTATATGGCAGTAGCAAGAAATGAGGGTATTTGTAACCCCAATATATTCTTTGAATTCCCAGTCAGACAATGGCACTATATACCAGTAGCAAGAAATGAGGGTATTTATAACCCCAATATATTCTTTGAATTCGCAGTCAGACAATGGCACTATATACCAGTAGCAAGAAATGAGGGTATTTATAACCCCAATATATTCTTTGAATTACCAGTCAGAAACTGGCACTATATGGCAGTAGCAAGAAATGAGGGTATTTGTAACCCCAATATATTCTTTGAATTCCCAGTCAGACAATGGCACTATATACCAGTAGCAAGAAATGAGGGTATTTGTAACCCCAATATATTCTTTGAATTCCCAGTCAGACAATGGCACTATATACCAGTAGCAAAAATTGTGGGTGCACGTAACCCCAATATATTCTTTGAATTACCAGTCAGAAACTGGCACTATATGGCAGTAGCAAGAAATGAGGGTATTTGTAACCCCAATATATTCTTTGAATTCCCAGTCAGACAATGGCACTATATACCAGTAGCAAGAAATGAGGGTATTTGTAACCCCAATATATTCTTTGAATTCCCAGTCAGACAATGGCACTATATACCAGTAGCAAGAAATGAGGGTATTTGTAACCCCAATATATTCTTTGAATTCCCAGTCAGACAATGGCACTATATACCAGTAGCAAGAAATGAGGGTATTTGTAACCCCAATATATTCTTTGAATTCCCAGTGAGACAATGGCACTATATACCAGTAGCAAAAATTGTGGGTGCACGTAACCCCAATATATTCTTTGAATTACCAGTCAGAAACTGGCACTATATGGCAGTAGCAAGAAATGAGGGTATTTGTAACCCCAATATATTCTTTGAATTCCCAGTCAGACAATGGCACTATATACCAGTAGCAAGAAATGAGGGTATTTGTAACCCCAATATATTCTTTGAATTCCCAGTCAGACAATGGCACTATATACCAGTAGCAAGAAATGAGGGTATTTGTAACCCCAATATATTCTTTGAATTCCCAGTCAGACAATGGCACTATATACCAGTAGCAAGAAATGAGGGTATTTATAACCCCAATATATTCTTTGAATTACCAGTCAGAAACTGGCACTATATGGCAGTAGCAAGAAATGAGGGTATTTGTAACCCCAATATATTCTTTGAAATCCCAGTCAGACAATGGCACTATATACCAGTAGCAAGAAATGAGGGTATTTGTAACCCCAATATATTCTTTGAATTCCCAGTCAGACAATGGCACTATATACCAGTAGCAAGAAATGAGGGTATTTGTAACCCCAATATATTCTTTGAATTCCCAGTCAGACAATGGCACTATATACCAGTAGCAAGAAATGAGGGTATTTGTAACCCCAATATATTCTTTGAATTCCCAGTGAGACAATGGCACTATATACCAGTAGCAAAAATTGTGGGTACACGTAACCCCAATATATTCTTTGAATTACCAGTCAGAAACTGGCACTATATGGCAGTAGCAAGAAATGAGGGTATTTGTAACCCCAATATATTCTTTGAATTCCCAGTAAGACAATGGCACTATATACCAGTAGCAAGAAATCAGGGTATTTGTAACCCTAATATATTCTTTGAATTCCCAGTCAGACAATGGCACTATATACCAGTAGCAAAAATTGTGGGTGCACGTAACCCCAATATATTCTTTGAATTACCAGTCAGAAACTGGCACTATATGGCAGTAGCAAGAAATGAGGGTATTTGTAACCCCAATATATTCTTTGAATTCCCATTCAGACAATGGCACTATATGGCAGTAGCAAGAAATGAGGGTATTTATAACCCCAATATATTCTTTGAATTACCAGTCAGAAACTGGCACTATATGGCAGTAGCAAAAAAAGAGGGTATTTGTAACCCCAATATATTCTTTGAATTCCCAGTCAGAAAATGGCACTATATGGCAGTAGCAAGAAATGAGGGTATTTATAACCCCAATATATTCTTTGAATTACCAGTCAGAAACTGGCACTATATGGCAGTAGCAAAAAAAGAGGGTATTGGTAACCCCAATATATTCTTTGAATTCCCAGTCAGAAAATGGCACTATATACCAGTAGCAAGAAATGAGGGTATTTATAACCCCAATATATTCTTTGAATTCCCAGTCAGACAATGGCACTATATACCAGTAGCAAGAAATGAGGGTATTTATAACCCCAATATATTCTTTGAATTACCAGTCAGAAACTGGCACTATATGGCAGTAGCAAGAAATGAGGGTATTTGTAACCCCAATATATTCTTTGAATTCCCAGTCAGACAATGGCACTATATACCAGTAGCAAGAAATGAGGGTATTTGTAACCCCAATATATTCTTTGAATTCCCAGTCAGACAATGGCACTATATACCAGTAGCAAAAATTGTGGGTGCACGTAACCCCAATATATTCTTTGAATTACCAGTCAGAAACTGGCACTATATGGCAGTAGCAAGAAATGAGGGTATTTGTAACCCCAATATATTCTTTGAATTCCCAGTCAGACAATGGCACTATATACCAGTAGCAAGAAATGAGGGTATTTGTAACCCCAATATATTCTTTGAATTCCAAGTGAGACAATGGCACTATATACCAGTAGCAAAAATTGTGGGTGCACGTAACCCCAATATATTCTTTGAATTACCAGTCAGAAACTGGCACTATATGGCAGTAGCAAGAAATGAGGGTATTTGTAACCCCAATATATTCTTTGAATTCCCAGTCAGACAATGGCACTATATACCAGTAGCAAGAAATGAGGGTATTTGTAACCCCAATATATTCTTTGAATTCCCAGTCAGACAATGGCACTATATACCAGTAGCAAGAAATGAGGGTATTTGTAACCCCAATATATTCTTTGAATTCCCAGTCAGACAATGGCACTATATACCAGTAGCAAGAAATGAGGGTATTTGTAACCCCAATATATTCTTTGAATTCCCAGTCAGACAATGGCACTATATACCAGTAGCAAAAATTGTGGGTGCACGTAACCCCAATATATTCTTTGAATTATTAGTCAGAAACTGGCACTATATGGCAGTAGCAAGAAATGAGGGTATTTGTAACCCCAATATATTCTTTGAATTCCCAGTCAGACAATAGCACTATATACCAGTAGCAAGAAATGAGGGTATTTATAACCCCAATATATTCTTTGAATTCCCAGTCAGACAATGGCACTATATACCAGTAGTAAGAAATGAGGGTATTTATAACCCCAATATATTCTTTGAATTCCCAGTCAGACAATGGCACTATATACCAGTAGCAAGAAATGAGGGTATTTGTAACCCCAATATATTCTTTGAATTCCCAGTCAGACAATGGCACTATATACCAGTAGCAAGAAATGAGGGTATTTGTAACCCCAATATATTCTTTGAATTCCCAGTCAGACAATGGCACTATATACCAGTAGCAAGAAATGAGGGTATTTGTAACCCCAATATATTCTTTGAATTCCCAGTCAGACAATGGCACTATATACCAGTAGCAAGAAATGAGGGTATTTGTAACCCCAATATATTCTTTGAATTCCCAGTCAGACAATGGCACTATATACCAGTAGCAAGAAATGAGGGTATTTGTAACCCCAATATATTCTTTGAATTCCCAGTCAGACAATGGCACTATATACCAGTAGCAAAAATTGTGGGTGCACGTAACCCCAATATATTCTTTGAATTATTAGTCAGAAACTGGCACTATATGGCAGTAGCAAGAAATGAGGGTATTTGTAACCCCAATATATTCTTTGAATTCCCAGTCAGACAATGGCACTATATACCAGTAGCAAGAAATGAGGGTATTTATAACCCCAATATATTCTTTGAATTCCCAGTCAGACAATGGCACTATATACCAGTAGCAAGAAATGAGGGTATTTATAACCCCAATATATTCTTTGAATTCCCAGTCAGACAATGGCACTATATACCAGTAGCAAGAAATGAGGGTATTTGTAACCCCAATATATTCTTTGAATTCCCAGTCAGACAATGGCACTATATACCAGTAGCAAGAAATGAGGGTATTTGTAACCCCAATATATTCTTTGAATTCCCAGTCAGACAATGGCACTATATACCAGTAGCAAGAAATGAGGGTATTTGTAACCCCAATATATTCTTTGAATTCCCAGTGAGACAATGGCATTATATACCAGTAGCAAAAATTGTGGGTGCACGTAACCCCAATATATTCTTTGAATTACCAGTCAGAAACTGGCACTATATGGCAGTAGCAAGAAATGAGGGTATTTGTAACCCCAATATATTCTTTGAATTCCCAGTCAGACAATGGCACTATATACCAGTAGCAAGAAATGAGGGTATTTATAACCCCAATATATTCTTTGAATTCGCAGTCAGACAATGGCACTATATACCAGTAGCAAGAAATGAGGGTATTTATAACCCCAATATATTCTTTGAATTACCAGTCAGAAACTGGCACTATATGGCAGTAGCAAGAAATGAGGGTATTTGTAACCCCAATATATTCTTTGAATTCCCAGTCAGACAATGGCACTATATACCAGTAGCAAGAAATGAGGGTATTTGTAACCCCAATATATTCTTTGAATTCCCAGTCAGACAATGGCACTATATACCAGTAGCAAAAATTGTGGGTGCACGTAACCCCAATATATTCTTTGAATTACCAGTCAGAAACTGGCACTATATGGCAGTAGCAAGAAATGAGGGTATTTGTAACCCCAATATATTCTTTGAATTCCCAGTCAGACAATGGCACTATATACCAGTAGCAAGAAATGAGGGTATTTGTAACCCCAATATATTCTTTGAATTCCCAGTCAGACAATGGCACTATATACCAGTAGCAAGAAATGAGGGTATTTGTAACCCCAATATATTCTTTGAATTCCCAGTCAGACAATGGCACTATATACCAGTAGCAAGAAATGAGGGTATTTGTAACCCCAATATATTCTTTGAATTCCCAGTGAGACAATGGCACTATATACCAGTAGCAAAAATTGTGGGTGCACGTAACCCCAATATATTCTTTGAATTACCAGTCAGAAACTGGCACTATATGGCAGTAGCAAGAAATGAGGGTATTTGTAACCCCAATATATTCTTTGAATTCCCAGTCAGACAATGGCACTATATACCAGTAGCAAGAAATGAGGGTATTTGTAACCCCAATATATTCTTTGAATTCCCAGTCAGACAATGGCACTATATACCAGTAGCAAGAAATGAGGGTATTTGTAACCCCAATATATTCTTTGAATTCCCAGTCAGACAATGGCACTATATACCAGTAACAAGAAATGAGGGTATTTGTAACCCCAATATATTCTTTGAATTCCCAGTCAGACAATGGCACTATATACCAGTAGCAAAAATTGTGGGTGCACATAACCCCAATATATTCTTTGAATTATTAGTCAGAAACTGGCACTATATGGCAGTAGCAAGAAATGAGGGTATTTGTAACCCCAATATATTCTTTGAATTCCCAGTCAGACAATGGCACTATATACCAGTAGCAAGAAATGAGGGTATTTGTAACCCCAATATATTCTTTGAATTCCCAGTCAGACAATGGCACTATATACCAGTAGCAAGAAATGAGGGTATTTATAACCCCAATATATTCTTTGAATTACCAGTCAGAAACTGGCACTATATGGCAGTAGCAAGAAATGAGGGTATTTGTAACCCCAATATATTCTTTGAAATCCCAGTCAGACAATGGCACTATATACCAGTAGCAAGAAATGAGGGTATTTGTAACCCCAATATATTCTTTGAATTCCCAGTCAGACAATGGCACTATATACCAGTAGCAAGAAATGAGGGTATTTGTAACCCCAATATATTCTTTGAATTCCCAGTCAGACAATGGCACTATATACCAGTAGCAAGAAATGAGGGTATTTGTAACCCCAATATATTCTTTGAATTCCCAGTGAGACAATGGCACTATATACCAGTAGCAAAAATTGTGGGTACACGTAACCCCAATATATTCTTTGAATTACCAGTCAGAAACTGGCACTATATGGCAGTAGCAAGAAATGAGGGTATTTGTAACCCCAATATATTCTTTGAATTCCCAGTAAGACAATGGCACTATATACCAGTAGCAAGAAATCAGGGTATTTGTAACCCTAATATATTCTTTGAATTCCCAGTCAGACAATGGCACTATATACCAGTAGCAAAAATTGTGGGTGCACGTAACCCCAATATATTCTTTGAATTACCAGTCAGAAACTGGCACTATATGGCAGTAGCAAGAAATGAGGGTATTTGTAACCCCAATATATTCTTTGAATTCCCATTCAGACAATGGCACTATATGGCAGTAGCAAGAAATGAGGGTATTTATAACCCCAATATATTCTTTGAATTACCAGTCAGAAACTGGCACTATATGGCAGTAGCAAAAAAAGAGGGTATTTGTAACCCCAATATATTCTTTGAATTCCCAGTCAGAAAATGGCACTATATGGCAGTAGCAAGAAATGAGGGTATTTATAACCCCAATATATTCTTTGAATTACCAGTCAGAAACTGGCACTATATGGCAGTAGCAAAAAAAGAGGGTATTGGTAACCCCAATATATTCTTTGAATTCCCAGTCAGAAAATGGCACTATATACCAGTAGCAAGAAATGAGGGTATTTATAACCCCAATATATTCTTTGAATTCCCAGTCAGACAATGGCACTATATACCAGTAGCAAGAAATGAGGGTATTTATAACCCCAATATATTCTTTGAATTACCAGTCAGAAACTGGCACTATATGGCAGTAGCAAGAAATGAGGGTATTTGTAACCCCAATATATTCTTTGAATTCCCAGTCAGACAATGGCACTATATACCAGTAGCAAGAAATGAGGGTATTTGTAACCCCAATATATTCTTTGAATTCCCAGTCAGACAATGGCACTATATACCAGTAGCAAAAATTGTGGGTGCACGTAACCCCAATATATTCTTTGAATTACCAGTCAGAAACTGGCACTATATGGCAGTAGCAAGAAATGAGGGTATTTGTAACCCCAATATATTCTTTGAATTCCCAGTCAGACAATGGCACTATATACCAGTAGCAAGAAATGAGGGTATTTGTAACCCCAATATATTCTTTGAATTCCAAGTGAGACAATGGCACTATATACCAGTAGCAAAAATTGTGGGTGCACGTAACCCCAATATATTCTTTGAATTACCAGTCAGAAACTGGCACTATATGGCAGTAGCAAGAAATGAGGGTATTTGTAACCCCAATATATTCTTTGAATTCCCAGTCAGACAATGGCACTATATACCAGTAGCAAGAAATGAGGGTATTTGTAACCCCAATATATTCTTTGAATTCCCAGTCAGACAATGGCACTATATACCAGTAGCAAGAAATGAGGGTATTTGTAACCCCAATATATTCTTTGAATTCCCAGTCAGACAATGGCACTATATACCAGTAGCAAGAAATGAGGGTATTTGTAACCCCAATATATTCTTTGAATTCCCAGTCAGACAATGGCACTATATACCAGTAGCAAAAATTGTGGGTGCACGTAACCCCAATATATTCTTTGAATTATTAGTCAGAAACTGGCACTATATGGCAGTAGCAAGAAATGAGGGTATTTGTAACCCCAATATATTCTTTGAATTCCCAGTCAGACAATAGCACTATATACCAGTAGCAAGAAATGAGGGTATTTATAACCCCAATATATTCTTTGAATTCCCAGTCAGACAATGGCACTATATACCAGTAGTAAGAAATGAGGGTATTTATAACCCCAATATATTCTTTGAATTCCCAGTCAGAAAATGGCACTATATACCAGTAGCAAGAAATGAGGGTATTTGTAACCCCAATATATTCTTTGAATTCCCAGTCAGACAATGGCACTATATACCAGTAGCAAGAAATGAGGGTATTTGTAACCCCAATATATTCTTTGAATTCCCAGTCAGACAATGGCACTATATACCAGTAGCAAGAAATGAGGGTATTTGTAACCCCAATATATTCTTTGAATTCCCAGTCAGACAATGGCACTATATACCAGTAGCAAGAAATGAGGGTATTTGTAACCCCAATATATTCTTTGAATTCCCAGTCAGACAATGGCACTATATACCAGTAGCAAGAAATGAGGGTATTTTTAACCCCAATATATTCTTTGAATTCCCAGTCAGACAATGGCACTATATACCAGTAGCAAAAATTGTGGGTGCACGTAACCCCAATATATTCTTTGAATTATTAGTCAGAAACTGGCACTATATGGCAGTAGCAAGAAATGAGGGTATTTGTAACCCCAATATATTCTTTGAATTCCCAGTCAGACAATGGCACTATATACCAGTAGCAAGAAATGAGGGTATTTATAACCCCAATATATTCTTTGAATTCCCAGTCAGACAATGGCACTATATACCAGTAGCAAGAAATGAGGGTATTTATAACCCCAATATATTCTTTGAATTCCCAGTCAGACAATGGCACTATATACCAGTAGCAAGAAATGAGGGTATTTGTAACCCCAATATATTCTTTGAATTCCCAGTCAGACAATGGCACTATATACCAGTAGCAAGAAATGAGGGTATTTGTAACCCCAATATATTCTTTGAATTCCCAGTCAGACAATGGCACTATATACCAGTAGCAAGAAATGAGGGTATTTGTAACCCCAATATATTCTTTGAATTCCCAGTGAGACAATGGCATTATATACCAGTAGCAAAAATTGTGGGTGCACGTAACCCCAATATATTCTTTGAATTACCAGTCAGAAACTGGCACTATATGGCAGTAGCAAGAAATGAGGGTATTTGTAACCCCAATATATTCTTTGAATTCCCAGTGAGACAATGGCACTTTATACCAGTAGCAAAAATTGTGGGTGCACGTAACCCCAATATATTCTTTGAATTACCAGTCAGAAACTGGCACTATATGGCAGTAGCAAGAAATGAGGGTATTTGTAACCCCAATATATTCTTTGAATTCCCAGTCAGACAATGGCACTATATACCAGTAGCAAGAAATGAGGGTATTTGTAACCCCAATATATTCTTTGAATTCCCAGTGAGACAATGGCATTATATACCAGTAGCAAAAATTGTGGGTGCACGTAACCCCAATATATTCTTTGAATTACCAGTCAGAAACTGGCACTATATGGCAGTAGCAAGAAATGAGGGTATTTGTAACCCCAATATATTCTTTGAATTCCCAGTCAGACAATGGCACTATATACCAGTAGCAAGAAATGAGGGTATTTGTAACCCCAATATATTCTTTGAATTCCCAGTCAGACAATGGCACTATATACCAGTAGCAAGAAATGAGGGTATTTGTAACCCCAATATATTCTTTGAATTCCCAGTCAGACAATGGCACTATATACCAGTAGCAAGAAATGAGGGTATTTGTAACCCCAATATATTCTTTGAATTCCCAGTCAGACAATGGCACTATATACCAGTAGCAAGAAATGAGGGTATTTGTAACCCCAATATATTCTTTGAATTCAAAGTGAGACAATGGCACTATATACCAGTAGCAAAATTTGTGGGTGCACGTAACCCCAATATATTCTTTGAATTACCAGTCAGAAACTGGCACTATATGGCAGTAGCAAGAAATGAGGGTATTTGTAACCCCAATATATTCTTTGAATTCCCAGTCAGACAATGGCACTATATACCAGTAGCAAGAAAAGAGGGTATTTGTAACCCCAATATATTCTTTGAATTCCCAGTCAGACAATGGCACTATATACCAGTAGCAAGACATGAGGGTATTTATAACCCCAATATATTCTTTGAATTCCCAGTCAGACAATGACACTATATACCAGTAGCAAGAAATGAGGGTATTTATAACCCCAATATATTCTTTGAATTCCCAGTCAGACAATGGCACTATATACCAGTAGCAAGAAATGAGGGTATTTGTAACCCCAATATATTCTTTGAATTCCCAGTCAGACAATGGCACTATATACCAGTAGCAAGAAATGAGGGTATTTGTAACCCCAATATATTCTTTGAATTCCCAGTGAGACAATGGCACTATATACCAGTAGCAAAAATTGTGGGTGCACGTAACCCCAATATATTCTTTGAATTACCAGTCAGAAACTGGCACTATATGGCAGTAGCAAGAAATGAGGGTATTTGTAACCCCAATATATTCTTTGAATTCCCAGTCAGACAATGGCACTATATACCAGTAGCAAGAAATGAGGGTATTTATAACCCCAATATATTCTTTGAATTACCAGTCAGAAACTGGCACTATATGGTAGTAGCAAGAAATGAGGGTATTTGTAACCCCAATATATTCTTTGAATTCCCAGTCAGACAATGGCACTATATACCAGTAGCAAGAAATGAGGGTATTTATAACCCCAATATATTCTTTGAATTCCCAGTCAGATAATGGCACTATATACCAGTAGCAAGAAATGAGGGTATTTATAATCCCAATATATTCTTTGAATTACCAGTCAGAAACTGGCACTATATGGCAGTAGCAAGAAATGAGGGTATTTGTAACCCCAATATATTCTTTGAATTCCCAGTCAGACAATGGCACTATATACCAGTAGCAAGAAATGAGGGTATTTGTAACCCCAATATATTCTTTGAATTCCCAGTCAGACAATGGCACTATATACCAGTAGCAAAAATTGTGGGTGCACGTAACCCCAATATATTCTTTGAAATATTAGTCAGAAACTGGCACTAAATGGCAGTAGCAAGAAATGAGGGTATTTGTAACCCCAATATATTCTTTGAATTCCCAGTCAGACAATGGCACTATATACCAGTAGCAAGAAATGAGGGTATTTATAACCCCAATATATTCTTTGAATTCCCAGTCAGACAATGGCACTATATACCAGTAGCAAGAAATGAGGGTATTTATAACCCCAATATATTCTTTGAATTCCCAGTCAGACAATGGCACTATATACCAATAGCAAGAAATGAGGGTATTTGTAACCCCAATATATTCTTTGAATTCCCAGTCAGACAATGGCACTATATACCAGTAGCAAGAAAAGAGGGTATTTATAACCCCAATATATTCTTTGAATTCCCAGTCAGACAATGGCACTATATACCAGTAGCAAGAAATGAGGGTATTTGTAACCCCAATATATTCTTTGAATTCCCAGTTAGACAATGGCATTATATACCAGTAGCAAAAATTGTGGGTGCACGTAACCCCAATATATTCTTTGAATTACCAGATAGAAACTGGCACTATATGGCAGTAGCAAGAAATGAGGGTATTTGTAGCCCCAATATATTCTTTGAATTCCCAGTCAGACAATGGCACTATATACCAGTAGCAAGAAATGAGGGTATTTGTAACCCCAATATATTCTTTGAATTCCCAGTCAGACAATGGCACTATATACCAGTAGCAAGAAATGAGGGTATTTGTAACCCCAATATATTCTTTGAATTCCCAGTCAGACAATGGCACTATATACCAGTAGCAAAAATTGTGGGTGCACGTAACCCCAATATATTCTTTGAATTACCAGTCAGAAACTGGCACTATATGGCAGTAGCAAGAAATGAGGGTATTTGTAACCCCAATATATTCTTTGAATTCCCAGTCAGACAATGGCACTATATACCAGTAGCAAGAAATGAGGGTATTTGTAACCCCAATATATTCTTTGAATTCCCAGTCAGACAATGGCACTATATACCAGTAGCAAGAAATGAGGGTATTTGTAACCCCAATATATTCTTTGAATTCAAAGTGAGACAATGGCACTATATACCAGTAGCAAAATTTGTGGGTGCACGTAACCCCAATATATTCTTTGAATTACCAGTCAGAAACTGGCACTATATGGCAGTAGCAAGAAATGAGGTTATTTGTAACCCCAATATATTCTTTGAATTCCCAGTCAGACAATGGCACTATATACCAGTAGCAAGAAATGAGGGTATTTGTAACCCCAATATATTCTTTGAATTCCCAGTCAGACAATGGCACTATATACCAGTAGCAAGACATGAGGGTATTTATAACCCCAATATATTCTTTGAATTCCCAGTCAGACAATGGCACTATATACCAGTAGCAAGAAATGAGGGTATTTGTAACCCCAATATATTCTTTGAATTACCAGTCAGAAACTGGCACTATATGGTAGTAGCAAGAAATGAGGGTATTTGTAACCCCAATATATTCTTTGAATTCCCAGTCAGACAATGGCACTATATACCAGTAGCAAGAAATGAGGGTATTTATAACCCCAATATATTCTTTGAATTCCCAGTCAGACAATGGCACTATATACCAGTAGCAAGAAATGAGGGTATTTATAACCCCAATATATTCTTTGAATTACCAGTCAGAAACTGGCACTATATGGCAGTAGCAAGAAATGAGGGTATTTGTAACCCCAATATATTCTTTGAATTCCAAGTCAGACAATGGCACTATATACCAGTAGCAAGAAATGAGGGTATTTGTAACCCCAATATATTCTTTGAATTCCCAGTCAGACAATGGCACTATATACCAGTAGAAAAAATTGTGGGTGCACGTAACCCCAATATATTCTTTGAATTACCAGTCAGAAACTGGCACTATATGGCAGTAGCAAGAAATGAGGGTATTTGTAACCCCAATATATTCTTTGAATTCCCAGTCAGACAATGGCACTATATACCAGTAGCAAGAAATGAGGGTATTTATAACCCCAATATATTCTTTGAATTCCTAGTCAGACAATGGCACTATATACCAGTAGCAAGAAATGAGGGTATTTATAACCCCAATATATTCTTTGAATTCCCAGTCAGACAATGGCACTATATACCAGTAGCAAGAAATGAGGGTATTTGTAACCCCAATATATTCTTTGAATTCCCAGTCAGACAATGGCACTATATACCAGTAGCAAGAAATGAGGGTATTTGTAACCCCAATATATTCTTTGAATTCCCAGTGAGACAATGGCACTATATACCAGTAGCAAAAATTGTGGGTGCACGTAACCCCAATATATTCTTTGAATTACCAGTCAGAAACTGGCACTATATGGCAGTAGCAAGAAATGAGGGTATTTGTAACCCCGATATATTCTTTGAATTCCCAGTCAGACAATGGCACTATATACCAGTAGCAAGAAATGAGGGTATTTATAACCCCAATATATTCTTTGAATTCCCAGTCAGACAATGGCACTATATACCAGTAGCAAGAAATGAGGGTATTTATAACCCCAATATATTCTTTGAATTCCCAGTCAGACAATGGCACTATATACCAGTAGCAAGAAATGAGGGTATTTGTAACCCCAATATATTCTTTGAATTCCCAGTCAGACAATGGCACTATATACCAGTAGCAAGAAATGAGGGTATTTGTAACCCCAATATATTCTTTGAATTCCCAGTGAGACAATGGCACTATATACCAGTAGCAAAAATTGTGGGTGCACGTAACCCCAATATATTCTTTGAATTACCAGTCAGAAACTGGCACTATATGGCAGTAGCAAGAAATGAGGGTATTTGTAACCCCAATATATTCTTTGAATTCCCAGTCAGACAATGGCACTATATACCAGTAGCAAGAAATGAGGGTATTTATAACCCCAATATATTCTTTGAATTACCAGTCAGAAACTGGCACTATATGGCAGTAGCAAGAAATGAGGGTATTTGTAACCCCAATATATTCTTTGAATTCCCAGTCAGACAATGGCGCTATATACCAGTAGCAAGAAATGAGGGTATTTATAACCCCAATATATTCTTTGAATTCCCAGTCAGACAATGGCACTATATACCAGTAGCAAGAAATGAGGGTATTTATAACCCCAATATATTCTTTGAATTACCAGTCAGAAACTGGCACTATATGGCAGTAGCAAGAAATGAGGTATTTGTAACCCCAATATATTCTTTGAATTCCCTAGTCAGACAATGGCACTATATACCAGTAGCAAGAAATGAGGGTATTTGTAACCCCAATATATTCTTTGAATTCCCAGTCAGACAATGGCACTATATACCAGTAGCAAGAAATGAGGGTATTTGTAACCCCCAATATATTCTTTGAATTCCCAGTCAGACAATGGCACTATATACCAGTAGCAAGAAATGAGGGTATTTGTAACCCCAATATATTCCTTTGAATTCCCAGTGAGACAATGGCACTATATACCAGTAGCAAAATTGTGGGTGCACGTAACCCCAATATATTATTTGAATTACCAGTCAGAAACTGGCACTATATGGCAGTAGCAAGAAATGAGGGTATTTGTAACCCTAATATATTCTTTGAATTCCCAGTAAGACAATGGCACTATATACCAGTAGCAAGAAATCTGGGTATTGTAACCCCAATATATTCTTTGAATTCCCAGTCAGACAATGGCACTATATACCAGTAGCAAAAATTGTGGGTGCACGTAACCCCAATATATTCTTTGAATTACCAGTCAGAAACTGGCACTATATGGCAGTAGCAAGAAATGAGGGTATTTGTAACCCCAATATATTCTTTGAATTCCCATTCGGGACAATGGCACTATATGGCAGTAGCAAGAAATGAGGGTATTTATAACCCCAATATATTCTTTGAATTACCAGTCAGAAAATGGCACTATATACCAGTAGCAAGAAATGAGGGTATTTATAAACCCCAATATATTCTTTGAATTCCAAGTCAGACAATGGCACTATATACTAGTAGCAAGAAATGAGGGTATTTATAACCCCAATATATTCTTTGAATTACCAGTCAGAAACTGGCACTATATGGCAGTAGCAAGAAATGAGGGAATTTGTAACCCCAATATATTCTTTGAATTCCCAGTCAGACAATGGCACTATATACCAGTAGCAAGAAATGAGGGTATTTATAACCCCAATATATTCTTTGAATTCGCAGTCAGACAATGGCACTATATACCAGTAGCAAGAAATGAGGGTATTTATAACCCCAATATATTCTTTGAATTACCAGTCAGAAACTGGCACTATATGGCAGTAGCAAGAAATGAGGGTATTTGTAACCCCAATATATTCTTTGAATTCCCAGTCAGACAATGGCACTATATACCAGTAGCAAGAAATGAGGGTATTTGTAACCCCAATATATTCTTTGAATTCCCAGTCAGACAATGGCACTATATACCAGTAGCAAAAATTGTGGGTGCACGTAACCCCAATATATTCTTTGAATTACCAGTCAGAAACTGGCACTATATGGCAGTAGCAAGAAATGAGGGTATTTGTAACCCCAATATATTCTTTGAATTCCCAGTCAGACAATGGCACTATATACCAGTAGCAAGAAATGAGGGTATTTGTAACCCCAATATATTCTTTGAATTCCCAGTCAGACAATGGCACTATATACCAGTAGCAAGAAATGAGGGTATTTGTAACCCCAATATATTCTTTGAATTCCCAGTCAGACAATGGCACTATATACCAGTAGCAAGAAATGAGGGTATTTGTAACCCCAATATATTCTTTGAATTCCCAGTGAGACAATGGCACTATATACCAGTAGCAAAAATTGTGGGTACACGTAACCCCAATATATTCTTTGAATTACCAGTCAGAAACTGGCACTATATGGCAGTAGCAAGAAATGAGGGTATTTGTAACCCCAATATATTCTTTGAATTCCCAGTAAGACAATGGCACTATATACCAGTAGCAAGAAATCAGGGTATTTGTAACCCTAATATATTCTTTGAATTCCCAGTCAGACAATGGCACTATATACCAGTAGCAAAAATTGTGGGTGCACGTAACCCCAATATATTCTTTGAATTACCAGTCAGAAACTGGCACTATATGGCAGTAGCAAGAAATGAGGGTATTTGTAACCCCAATATATTCTTTGAATTCCCATTCAGACAATGGCACTATATGGCAGTAGCAAGAAATGAGGGTATTTATAACCCCAATATATTCTTTGAATTACCAGTCAGAAACTGGCACTATATGGCAGTAGCAAAAAAAGAGAGGTATTTGTAACCCCAATATATTCTTTGAATTCCCAGTCAGAAAATGGCACTATATGGCAGTAGCAAGAAATGAGGGTATTTATAACCCCAATATATTCTTTGAATTACCAGTCAGAAACTGGCACTATATGGCAGTAGCAAAAAAAGAGGGTATTGGTAACCCCAATATATTCTTTGAATTCCCAGTCAGAAAATGGCACTATATACCAGTAGCAAGAAATGAGGGTATTTATAACCCCAATATATTCTTTGAATTCCCAGTCAGACAATGGCACTATATACCAGTAGCAAGAAATGAGGGTATTTATAACCCCAATATATTCTTTGAATTACCAGTCAGAAACTGGCACTATATGGCAGTAGCAAGAAATGAGGGTATTTGTAACCCCAATATATTCTTTGAATTCCCAGTCAGACAATGGCACTATATACCAGTAGCAAGAAATGAGGGTATTTGTAACCCCAATATATTCTTTGAATTCCCAGTCAGACAATGGCACTATATACCAGTAGCAAAAATTGTGGGTGCACGTAACCCCAATATATTCTTTGAATTACCAGTCAGAAACTGGCACTATATGGCAGTAGCAAGAAATGAGGGTATTTGTAACCCCAATATATTCTTTGAATTCCCAGTCAGACAATGGCACTATATACCAGTAGCAAGAAATGAGGGTATTTGTAACCCCAATATATTCTTTGAATTCCAAGTGAGACAATGGCACTATATACCAGTAGCAAAAATTGTGGGTGCACGTAACCCCAATATATTCTTTGAATTACCAGTCAGAAACTGGCACTATATGGCAGTAGCAAGAAATGAGGGTATTTGTAACCCCAATATATTCTTTGAATTCCCAGTCAGACAATGGCACTATATACCAGTAGCAAGAAATGAGGGTATTTGTAACCCCAATATATTCTTTGAATTCCCAGTCAGACAATGGCACTATATACCAGTAGCAAGAAATGAGGGTATTTGTAACCCCAATATATTCTTTGAATTCCCAGTCAGACAATGGCACTATATACCAGTAGCAAGAAATGAGGGTATTTGTAACCCCAATATATTCTTTGAATTCCCAGTCAGACAATGGCACTATATACCAGTAGCAAAAATTGTGGGTGCACGTAACCCCAATATATTCTTTGAATTATTAGTCAGAAACTGGCACTATATGGCAGTAGCAAGAAATGAGGGTATTTGTAACCCCAATATATTCTTTGAATTCCCAGTCAGACAATAGCACTATATACCAGTAGCAAGAAATGAGGGTATTTATAACCCCAATATATTCTTTGAATTCCCAGTCAGACAATGGCACTATATACCAGTAGTAAGAAATGAGGGTATTTATAACCCCAATATATTCTTTGAATTCCCAGTCAGACAATGGCACTATATACCAGTAGCAAGAAATGAGGGTATTTGTAACCCCAATATATTCTTTGAATTCCCAGTCAGACAATGGCACTATATACCAGTAGCAAGAAATGAGGGTATTTGTAACCCCAATATATTCTTTGAATTCCCAGTCAGACAATGGCACTATATACCAGTAGCAAGAAATGAGGGTATTTGTAACCCCAATATATTCTTTGAATTCCCAGTCAGACAATGGCACTATATACCAGTAGCAAGAAATGAGGGTATTTGTAACCCCAATATATTCTTTGAATTCCCAGTCAGACAATGGCACTATATACCAGTAGCAAGAAATGAGGGTATTTGTAACCCCAATATATTCTTTGAATTCCCAGTCAGACAATGGCACTATATACCAGTAGCAAAAATTGTGGGTGCACGTAACCCCAATATATTCTTTGAATTATTAGTCAGAAACTGGCACTATATGGCAGTAGCAAGAAATGAGGGTATTTGTAACCCCAATATATTCTTTGAATTCCCAGTCAGACAATGGCACTATATACCAGTAGCAAGAAATGAGGGTATTTATAACCCCAATATATTCTTTGAATTCCCAGTCAGACAATGGCACTATATACCAGTAGCAAGAAATGAGGGTATTTATAACCCCAATATATTCTTTGAATTCCCAGTCAGACAATGGCACTATATACCAGTAGCAAGAAATGAGGGTATTTGTAACCCCAATATATTCTTTGAATTCCCAGTCAGACAATGGCACTATATACCAGTAGCAAGAAATGAGGGTATTTGTAACCCCAATATATTCTTTGAATTCCCAGTCAGACAATGGCACTATATACCAGTAGCAAGAAATGAGGGTATTTGTAACCCCAATATATTCTTTGAATTCCCAGTGAGACAATGGCATTATATACCAGTAGCAAAAATTGTGGGTGCACGTAACCCCAATATATTCTTTGAATTACCAGTCAGAAACTGGCACTATATGGCAGTAGCAAGAAATGAGGGTATTTGTAACCCCAATATATTCTTTGAATTCCCAGTCAGACAATGGCACTATATACCAGTAGCAAGAAATGAGGGTATTTATAACCCCAATATATTCTTTGAATTCGCAGTCAGACAATGGCACTATATACCAGTAGCAAGAAATGAGGGTATTTATAACCCCAATATATTCTTTGAATTACCAGTCAGAAACTGGCACTATATGGCAGTAGCAAGAAATGAGGGTATTTGTAACCCCAATATATTCTTTGAATTCCCAGTCAGACAATGGCACTATATACCAGTAGCAAGAAATGAGGGTATTTGTAACCCCAATATATTCTTTGAATTCCCAGTCAGACAATGGCACTATATACCAGTAGCAAAAATTGTGGGTGCACGTAACCCCAATATATTCTTTGAATTACCAGTCAGAAACTGGCACTATATGGCAGTAGCAAGAAATGAGGGTATTTGTAACCCCAATATATTCTTTGAATTCCCAGTCAGACAATGGCACTATATACCAGTAGCAAGAAATGAGGGTATTTGTAACCCCAATATATTCTTTGAATTCCCAGTCAGACAATGGCACTATATACCAGTAGCAAGAAATGAGGGTATTTGTAACCCCAATATATTCTTTGAATTCCCAGTCAGACAATGGCACTATATACCAGTAGCAAGAAATGAGGGTATTTGTAACCCCAATATATTCTTTGAATTCCCAGTGAGACAATGGCACTATATACCAGTAGCAAAAATTGTGGGTGCACGTAACCCCAATATATTCTTTGAATTACCAGTCAGAAACTGGCACTATATGGCAGTAGCAAGAAATGAGGGTATTTGTAACCCCAATATATTCTTTGAATTCCCAGTCAGACAATGGCACTATATACCAGTAGCAAGAAATGAGGGTATTTGTAACCCCAATATATTCTTTGAATTCCCAGTCAGACAATGGCACTATATACCAGTAGCAAGAAATGAGGGTATTTGTAACCCCAATATATTCTTTGAATTCCCAGTCAGACAATGGCACTATATACCAGTAACAAGAAATGAGGGTATTTGTAACCCCAATATATTCTTTGAATTCCCAGTCAGACAATGGCACTATATACCAGTAGCAAAAATTGTGGGTGCACGTAACCCCAATATATTCTTTGAATTATTAGTCAGAAACTGGCACTATATGGCAGTAGCAAGAAATGAGGGTATTTGTAACCCCAATATATTCTTTGAATTCCCAGTCAGACAATGGCACTATATACCAGTAGCAAGAAATGAGGGTATTTGTAACCCCAATATATTCTTTGAATTCCCAGTCAGACAATGGCACTATATACCAGTAGCAAGAAATGAGGGTATTTATAACCCCAATATATTCTTTGAATTACCAGTCAGAAACTGGCACTATATGGCAGTAGCAAGAAATGAGGGTATTTGTAACCCCAATATATTCTTTGAAATCCCAGTCAGACAATGGCACTATATACCAGTAGCAAGAAATGAGGGTATTTGTAACCCCAATATATTCTTTGAATTCCCAGTCAGACAATGGCACTATATACCAGTAGCAAGAAATGAGGGTATTTGTAACCCCAATATATTCTTTGAATTCCCAGTCAGACAATGGCACTATATACCAGTAGCAAGAAATGAGGGTATTTGTAACCCCAATATATTCTTTGAATTCCCAGTGAGACAATGGCACTATATACCAGTAGCAAAAATTGTGGGTACACGTAACCCCAATATATTCTTTGAATTACCAGTCAGAAACTGGCACTATATGGCAGTAGCAAGAAATGAGGGTATTTGTAACCCCAATATATTCTTTGAATTCCCAGTAAGACAATGGCACTATATACCAGTAGCAAGAAATCAGGGTATTTGTAACCCTAATATATTCTTTGAATTCCCAGTCAGACAATGGCACTATATACCAGTAGCAAAAATTGTGGGTGCACGTAACCCCAATATATTCTTTGAATTACCAGTCAGAAACTGGCACTATATGGCAGTAGCAAGAAATGAGGGTATTTGTAACCCCAATATATTCTTTGAATTCCCATTCAGACAATGGCACTATATGGCAGTAGCAAGAAATGAGGGTATTTATAACCCCAATATATTCTTTGAATTACCAGTCAGAAACTGGCACTATATGGCAGTAGCAAAAAAAGAGGGTATTTGTAACCCCAATATATTCTTTGAATTCCCAGTCAGAAAATGGCACTATATGGCAGTAGCAAGAAATGAGGGTATTTATAACCCCAATATATTCTTTGAATTACCAGTCAGAAACTGGCACTATATGGCAGTAGCAAAAAAAGAGGGTATTGGTAACCCCAATATATTCTTTGAATTCCCAGTCAGAAAATGGCACTATATACCAGTAGCAAGAAATGAGGGTATTTATAACCCCAATATATTCTTTGAATTCCCAGTCAGACAATGGCACTATATACCAGTAGCAAGAAATGAGGGTATTTATAACCCCAATATATTCTTTGAATTACCAGTCAGAAACTGGCACTATATGGCAGTAGCAAGAAATGAGGGTATTTGTAACCCCAATATATTCTTTGAATTCCCAGTCAGACAATGGCACTATATACCAGTAGCAAGAAATGAGGGTATTTGTAACCCCAATATATTCTTTGAATTCCCAGTCAGACAATGGCACTATATACCAGTAGCAAAAATTGTGGGTGCACGTAACCCCAATATATTCTTTGAATTACCAGTCAGAAACTGGCACTATATGGCAGTAGCAAGAAATGAGGGTATTTGTAACCCCAATATATTCTTTGAATTCCCAGTCAGACAATGGCACTATATACCAGTAGCAAGAAATGAGGGTATTTGTAACCCCAATATATTCTTTGAATTCCAAGTGAGACAATGGCACTATATACCAGTAGCAAAAATTGTGGGTGCACGTAACCCCAATATATTCTTTGAATTACCAGTCAGAAACTGGCACTATATGGCAGTAGCAAGAAATGAGGGTATTTGTAACCCCAATATATTCTTTGAATTCCCAGTCAGACAATGGCACTATATACCAGTAGCAAGAAATGAGGGTATTTGTAACCCCAATATATTCTTTGAATTCCCAGTCAGACAATGGCACTATATACCAGTAGCAAGAAATGAGGGTATTTGTAACCCCAATATATTCTTTGAATTCCCAGTCAGACAATGGCACTATATACCAGTAGCAAGAAATGAGGGTATTTGTAACCCCAATATATTCTTTGAATTCCCAGTCAGACAATGGCACTATATACCAGTAGCAAAAATTGTGGGTGCACGTAACCCCAATATATTCTTTGAATTATTAGTCAGAAACTGGCACTATATGGCAGTAGCAAGAAATGAGGGTATTTGTAACCCCAATATATTCTTTGAATTCCCAGTCAGACAATAGCACTATATACCAGTAGCAAGAAATGAGGGTATTTATAACCCCAATATATTCTTTGAATTCCCAGTCAGACAATGGCACTATATACCAGTAGTAAGAAATGAGGGTATTTATAACCCCAATATATTCTTTGAATTCCCAGTCAGAAAATGGCACTATATACCAGTAGCAAGAAATGAGGGTATTTGTAACCCCAATATATTCTTTGAATTCCCAGTCAGACAATGGCACTATATACCAGTAGCAAGAAATGAGGGTATTTGTAACCCCAATATATTCTTTGAATTCCCAGTCAGACAATGGCACTATATACCAGTAGCAAGAAATGAGGGTATTTGTAACCCCAATATATTCTTTGAATTCCCAGTCAGACAATGGCACTATATACCAGTAGCAAGAAATGAGGGTATTTGTAACCCCAATATATTCTTTGAATTCCCAGTCAGACAATGGCACTATATACCAGTAGCAAGAAATGAGGGTATTTTTAACCCCAATATATTCTTTGAATTCCCAGTCAGACAATGGCACTATATACCAGTAGCAAAAATTGTGGGTGCACGTAACCCCAATATATTCTTTGAATTATTAGTCAGAAACTGGCACTATATGGCAGTAGCAAGAAATGAGGGTATTTGTAACCCCAATATATTCTTTGAATTCCCAGTCAGACAATGGCACTATATACCAGTAGCAAGAAATGAGGGTATTTATAACCCCAATATATTCTTTGAATTCCCAGTCAGACAATGGCACTATATACCAGTAGCAAGAAATGAGGGTATTTATAACCCCAATATATTCTTTGAATTCCCAGTCAGACAATGGCACTATATACCAGTAGCAAGAAATGAGGGTATTTGTAACCCCAATATATTCTTTGAATTCCCAGTCAGACAATGGCACTATATACCAGTAGCAAGAAATGAGGGTATTTGTAACCCCAATATATTCTTTGAATTCCCAGTCAGACAATGGCACTATATACCAGTAGCAAGAAATGAGGGTATTTGTAACCCCAATATATTCTTTGAATTCCCAGTGAGACAATGGCATTATATACCAGTAGCAAAAATTGTGGGTGCACGTAACCCCAATATATTCTTTGAATTACCAGTCAGAAACTGGCACTATATGGCAGTAGCAAGAAATGAGGGTATTTGTAACCCCAATATATTCTTTGAATTCCCAGTGAGACAATGGCACTTTATACCAGTAGCAAAAATTGTGGGTGCACGTAACCCCAATATATTCTTTGAATTACCAGTCAGAAACTGGCACTATATGGCAGTAGCAAGAAATGAGGGTATTTGTAACCCCAATATATTCTTTGAATTCCCAGTCAGACAATGGCACTATATACCAGTAGCAAGAAATGAGGGTATTTGTAACCCCAATATATTCTTTGAATTCCCAGTGAGACAATGGCATTATATACCAGTAGCAAAAATTGTGGGTGCACGTAACCCCAATATATTCTTTGAATTACCAGTCAGAAACTGGCACTATATGGCAGTAGCAAGAAATGAGGGTATTTGTAACCCCAATATATTCTTTGAATTCCCAGTCAGACAATGGCACTATATACCAGTAGCAAGAAATGAGGGTATTTGTAACCCCAATATATTCTTTGAATTCCCAGTCAGACAATGGCACTATATACCAGTAGCAAGAAATGAGGGTATTTGTAACCCCAATATATTCTTTGAATTCCCAGTCAGACAATGGCACTATATACCAGTAGCAAGAAATGAGGGTATTTGTAACCCCAATATATTCTTTGAATTCCCAGTCAGACAATGGCACTATATACCAGTAGCAAGAAATGAGGGTATTTGTAACCCCAATATATTCTTTGAATTCAAAGTGAGACAATGGCACTATATACCAGTAGCAAAATTTGTGGGTGCACGTAACCCCAATATATTCTTTGAATTACCAGTCAGAAACTGGCACTATATGGCAGTAGCAAGAAATGAGGGTATTTGTAACCCCAATATATTCTTTGAATTCCCAGTCAGACAATGGCACTATATACCAGTAGCAAGAAAAGAGGGTATTTGTAACCCCAATATATTCTTTGAATTCCCAGTCAGACAATGGCACTATATACCAGTAGCAAGACATGAGGGTATTTATAACCCCAATATATTCTTTGAATTCCCAGTCAGACAATGACACTATATACCAGTAGCAAGAAATGAGGGTATTTATAACCCCAATATATTCTTTGAATTCCCAGTCAGACAATGGCACTATATACCAGTAGCAAGAAATGAGGGTATTTGTAACCCCAATATATTCTTTGAATTCCCAGTCAGACAATGGCACTATATACCAGTAGCAAGAAATGAGGGTATTTGTAACCCCAATATATTCTTTGAATTCCCAGTGAGACAATGGCACTATATACCAGTAGCAAAAATTGTGGGTGCACGTAACCCCAATATATTCTTTGAATTACCAGTCAGAAACTGGCACTATATGGCAGTAGCAAGAAATGAGGGTATTTGTAACCCCAATATATTCTTTGAATTCCCAGTCAGACAATGGCACTATATACCAGTAGCAAGAAATGAGGGTATTTATAACCCCAATATATTCTTTGAATTACCAGTCAGAAACTGGCACTATATGGTAGTAGCAAGAAATGAGGGTATTTGTAACCCCAATATATTCTTTGAATTCCCAGTCAGACAATGGCACTATATACCAGTAGCAAGAAATGAGGGTATTTATAACCCCAATATATTCTTTGAATTCCCAGTCAGATAATGGCACTATATACCAGTAGCAAGAAATGAGGGTATTTATAATCCCAATATATTCTTTGAATTACCAGTCAGAAACTGGCACTATATGGCAGTAGCAAGAAATGAGGGTATTTGTAACCCCAATATATTCTTTGAATTCCCAGTCAGACAATGGCACTATATACCAGTAGCAAGAAATGAGGGTATTTGTAACCCCAATATATTCTTTGAATTCCCAGTCAGACAATGGCACTATATACCAGTAGCAAAAATTGTGGGTGCACGTAACCCCAATATATTCTTTGAAATATTAGTCAGAAACTGGCACTAAATGGCAGTAGCAAGAAATGAGGGTATTTGTAACCCCAATATATTCTTTGAATTCCCAGTCAGACAATGGCACTATATACCAGTAGCAAGAAATGAGGGTATTTATAACCCCAATATATTCTTTGAATTCCCAGTCAGACAATGGCACTATATACCAGTAGCAAGAAATGAGGGTATTTATAACCCCAATATATTCTTTGAATTCCCAGTCAGACAATGGCACTATATACCAATAGCAAGAAATGAGGGTATTTGTAACCCCAATATATTCTTTGAATTCCCAGTCAGACAATGGCACTATATACCAGTAGCAAGAAAAGAGGGTATTTATAACCCCAATATATTCTTTGAATTCCCAGTCAGACAATGGCACTATATACCAGTAGCAAGAAATGAGGGTATTTGTAACCCCAATATATTCTTTGAATTCCCAGTTAGACAATGGCATTATATACCAGTAGCAAAAATTGTGGGTGCACGTAACCCCAATATATTCTTTGAATTACCAGATAGAAACTGGCACTATATGGCAGTAGCAAGAAATGAGGGTATTTGTAGCCCCAATATATTCTTTGAATTCCCAGTCAGACAATGGCACTATATACCAGTAGCAAGAAATGAGGGTATTTGTAACCCCAATATATTCTTTGAATTCCCAGTCAGACAATGGCACTATATACCAGTAGCAAGAAATGAGGGTATTTGTAACCCCAATATATTCTTTGAATTCCCAGTCAGACAATGGCACTATATACCAGTAGCAAAAATTGTGGGTGCACGTAACCCCAATATATTCTTTGAATTACCAGTCAGAAACTGGCACTATATGGCAGTAGCAAGAAATGAGGGTATTTGTAACCCCAATATATTCTTTGAATTCCCAGTCAGACAATGGCACTATATACCAGTAGCAAGAAATGAGGGTATTTGTAACCCCAATATATTCTTTGAATTCCCAGTCAGACAATGGCACTATATACCAGTAGCAAGAAATGAGGGTATTTGTAACCCCAATATATTCTTTGAATTCAAAGTGAGACAATGGCACTATATACCAGTAGCAAAATTTGTGGGTGCACGTAACCCCAATATATTCTTTGAATTACCAGTCAGAAACTGGCACTATATGGCAGTAGCAAGAAATGAGGTTATTTGTAACCCCAATATATTCTTTGAATTCCCAGTCAGACAATGGCACTATATACCAGTAGCAAGAAATGAGGGTATTTGTAACCCCAATATATTCTTTGAATTCCCAGTCAGACAATGGCACTATATACCAGTAGCAAGACATGAGGGTATTTATAACCCCAATATATTCTTTGAATTCCCAGTCAGACAATGGCACTATATACCAGTAGCAAGAAATGAGGGTATTTGTAACCCCAATATATTCTTTGAATTAC